>NC_060976.1:2007500-2025000 GCF_910589235.1 Vespa crabro
TCCACAATCTCTCATCCTTCCTTCCTCCCCCCTCCCCTCCCACAAATATCTCTATCTCTCTGTCATCGTATTTAATTAATCTTTAATAAATTTATAATTAGATTACTTGGTACGATTTTAATCGTTTATTTGGTACGCTTATGGGGGTGGGGGAGTAGGGGGAAAGGGGGCCATTGATTAAACCCGTAAAAACTTGCCCAACTCTTTTATATTCGCGGACGATTACTCAATAAATAATAATAGGCTACTTCTGTGGCTTTTGAGGCCGTGCGCATCTTGATTATTAAATATTTATCTCGGTTATCGGTTTTAATATTAGCGGCCTTCAATTTTCGTTCTCTTCTCTCCGTTATATTCTCTAGAAATATCAAATTCCGATATATGAATATTTTCTATAATATACGTAAAACACATAATACGTACGTACATATATGTATGTATGTATGTATGTATGTATGTATGTATGTATGTATGTATGTATGTATGTATGTATGTATGCATGTATGTATGTATATATGTATGTATATATGTATGTATGTATGTATGTCGTCCAAATTCCTTTCTTTTTTTTTTTATTTTTTTTTTTTTTTTTTTTTTTAATTATGGATCATCTCAGTTTCATCTCTTTCGTCCCAATTATTAAAATCTTATTTAATGATAAAATTTACAATTGTAAATGTAATGAAAGAGAAATGAGAAAAAAGAAAAAAGAAAAAGAAAAGAAAAGAAAAGGAATGAAACGAGAGAAGAAAAATGAAGAAAGAGAAAATAAACAAGTAAACAAACAATAAAAGAGAGAGAGAGTGAGAGAGAGAGAGAGAGTGAGAGAGAGAAAGAGAGAGAGAGAGAGAGAGAGAAAGAACAGACCGTTTTATTTATATCCCTTATATCGTAAAGTTTCGCTATTTATTATAGCTACGCCTGTTATTAAGTCATATTGTAAACGATACTGCCGATATACCTATTATATATATATATATTTATATATATGTATATATATATATATATATATATATATATATATATATATATATGTATATTTGGAACTGCTCATCCATCATCATATCCTTCATCACATTTAAACCTATTAACGTTAATTAAATTTATTTCTTTTTATTTTTTATTTTTATTTTTATCTTTTTTTCTCTTTTTTCTTTTTTTTTTCCTTTTCTATTTTCCCTTTTTTGCTTTAGCTTAGTGGCTTAAAAGAATACGAGCCGAAGTCGAGTCGAGGATTATAATTATGTGGTTGTGTTCGTAGGATTGCGTCGCCGATCCTTCTTCTAGTCGATCCTGATCTCTCTCGGTCGGTCGTCGTCGTCGTTCTTTCAAATTATGAAGAAAAAAGATAGAAGAGAAATAAGACGATAATGATGACGATGACGATGACGATGTCGATGATGACGATGATGATGATGATGACGATGATCACGATAATGATGATGACATCGACGTTGATAATTGTGACGATGATTATGACGATGACATTGATGATAATAAAGATGATGGATCATGATCGATGCCGATGAAGAAACACACTTCGATCTTTATAATAATTATTGGATAAACTTGACGACGAGGACGAAGCTAACCACGTTGGAGATTAAAAGGGAGCCAAACGAAATCGACGATGAGATCCTTTTTGTCGTGTGTGAAGGAGATTTTTGTGTTCGTGTTTTGTTTCTTTTTTCTTTTTTCTTTTTTTTTTTTTTAGCATCGCAAGAATCGCTTAGCAAAAAAAGCTATCGGATGGATCGTCGTCGTCGTCGATCGTCGATCGTCGTCACTGTCGTCAATTGTCGTCTTTGTCATCGTCGTCGTCGTCGTCGTCGTCGGCGTCGTTCGTTTCCTTGGCTCATCGAAGACGATCGGAGACGCTCCAAACGATTTATTTCTAAATGGAGATTTCTTAAATCTCCCTTTTTTATTTTATATCCTTTTTTTTTTTTCTTTTTTTCTAATCTCCTTCTTCTTTTCCCCCCTTCCTTTCTTTCATTTTATTTTATTTTATTTCCTTTTTTTTTCCTTTTCTTTCTTTTTTTTTTTTTTTCCCCCGTTTTGCTTTGTTCTTTTGATCTTCTCGTCGTATTATATTTTCGGCGTTTACAAGAGCCACTTGGCTATCAAGAATATTATAAGATGGGGCGCGAAGCTGGCCAATGAAGCATCGCCCGTAACTCTGACGTCGCTGTCCTTTAAAAATACACCATCGATCACGTGAATTATTCCATTGGTACATTCGACGTCGTGACGAAAAACTCGAATCCATTTGCCTTCCCATTCAATTTGGTAACCTGAAATGATATAAAATCGAATTTAACGAACCGTTTAAATGTACGATTAAATGTCGATTTAAAATTAAATGTACGAGTATGAAAAAAGTTTTGTTCGAAATTAAAAGAATATATATATATATATATATATATATATATATATATACATATATATATATTCTTTTATAAGCATTGATTGATATATAGCTTTCAGCGAAATTATAATACTGATAATCTATTTTGTATCCAGCAACGCTCGCTCTAGTTAATCAATGAGTCTTCTATTATTATTATTATTATTATTATTAATATTATTATTATTATTATTATTATTATAGGAGCGTTTTAAGATAGCCGTCCACTTGAGAGTTTAATTTCTAATATAATTTCTTTCTCTCGTGGAGTACTCTCTTTTTTCTTTCTTTTTTTTGGTTGTTAATTTCATAACAAACTTCGAGAATTTTTCTTTTTTTATCATTGTATAGTCGTATTGCGTGTAAAGTAAAAATGTTCGAAACATCAATTTAATATAATGTCGGACATAAAAACACTCTCGAAGGCCATTACTAAAATATCAATTTGATATTCGTTTTGGAATAAACGTTAGATAAAATGTTCGATATATTGATCCATTCGATATATATTGAATTTAATATTACATCGTTATATATCGTTATTAATTGAAAATTTCTCATCATCCTTCTCTCACCATCGTTACTTTACTTTACGTTATTTATTACTAAACCAAAAAAAAAAAAAAAAGAAAAAAACGATAGTTGATTTTTCTATTCCATGATTGAAAAAAAAAAAAACAAATCTTGGAATTTACATAATCGTAAATTTGTAAATGCATGATTTATTCAATGATCCTACGATAGAGTAAAATCTCTTTGCTTTTATAGAATAATACAATGATGGAAATAATCTCTCGTTTTAGGATAACTGAATTATGCTATATCTCTTTTTAGATATATTTTTAGAACTGATTTTCAATCCAAAAATAATTCAGGTAGTAATTCCAAAAATAATTCAGAAGTAATTTCGAATAAGTATCGCGGTTTCGTTTTTCTTTTTATTTGTTTTTTTTTTTCTTTTTTTTCTTTTTTACACATATATGTTTGAAAATAAAAGCGTAAACGAAAAATATACTCGATCATAATGTGCAATGTAATCATTTTTATCGTTGATCTCTTAACACAACTCATTCTCATATTAATATTAAAATATTCAATGAGAGATATTGGACGATAATAAAAGTTTTTTTTTTTTTATATGAACGTCTCTGCGATCTTTCTTGATCATCCTTTAAAAGGTTATAAATAGTACTCGGAAACGTGGGAATAATTAAAGAGACGCAAAATTATTTAATAAATTATTAGATATAGACATTTTACGAATAACTTTGGAAATAATTGCGTCGTTGATTTTGATCATTAAGAGAGAGAAAAAAAAAAAAGAAAAAAAAAGAAAAGAAAAACAAACATAATCACTCCTAATATATATACGCGATATTAAGATCGGCATCGGATTTGGACAATTTTTGATGTTCAATTTTTTATCTCCCATTCTTTTCTTTCTATTTTTTTTTTTTCTTTCGCATAGAAAACGGCATTTGATAAGAAACGTCAATCAGACTACAAATGATCGTAACGATCAATTGGACGTGACTGAGTAAACGAATGAACGATTCGCGACAGTTTTACAATTGTCGATATCTCGTTCGATCGACGTTCAATCGTTCGAGCAAACGAGGTAAGAAATTATTGCGAGGCATGGATGAACATAAAAAGTCGTACGAAGTGAAAATAATTTTGCGGGAACCGTATGAACGTTTAAATGATCAAAAAAAGAAAGAAAAAAGAAGGAAAGAGCAATCGAAGTCAACAAAATTATTAATAAAAATACGTACACGTTCCAAAATGTTGCTTGAGTATAGTGCGTAAAAATTTATATTTTTATTGTATCAAACGTAATATCTTCATTCTCCTTCCTTCTTACTTCTCTTCCTCTATAGCCTATTTCCCATCACCTCTTCCCTTCCCCATCTCCCCCCCCCCCACCCCCCCAAAAAAATACACACATACATTTGCGCAAGAAATTACTCCTCTCGAGAGCGATTTGCGATAGTTTTATTTCCTTATTTTTTTTTTTCCTGCTTTTCTTTTTTTTTACTCTCAAGTGGACGATGGCTAACTGCTGATGCTGCTGGCTGGCCTCCTTTAAAAACTCGTATAAGAGACACGATATTGCATGTGTCGATATGCGTGTATATTCAAAGCTCGAGATATGCTTTTAATATATATATATATATAGAAAGAAAGAGAGAAAGAGAGAGAGAGAGAGAGTGAGAGAGAAAGAGAGAGAGAGAGAGAGAGAGAGAAAGAGGTTCATATAGCGACCTACGTGGTGGGATGCATATATTATTTCGGTGTGGGGGGGGGGGAGAGGGTGTTGTACAACGCATAAAGAAAAAAAAAAATAAATAAATAAATAAAAGGAAAGATAAAGCAAACAAGAAAAAAAAGAAAAAGATCTCTCTTATTTTAATTAGAGAAAATTTATCGCAGGCCCTATTGTCTTCTATATATCCTATCATCTAGTAAGATCGTCCGATGTATTCCAATTTGTCGCATTATCTCAACCTGCTGACCTTCCCAATTCCCTGCTCTCCCCGTCCCCCCTCCCTCCCCCGTATCATCGCCACCTTAAGCGATGATGGCAAGTAAATGGTAATATATAGACACTTCAGATGATAGAATCGAGATTGTGCGCCTGTGCGAAGGTGTAATAAAGAAAAGAAAAGAGAAGAAAAAAAAAAAAGAAAAAAAGAAAAGAAAAAAAAAAGAACGAAATCAAGAAACGAAATTGTTTTCAAAAAGATTCAATAATTAACGACGCATAATTTTTTGTTTTATTATTGTACAGCATCTTTTTTGTCGAATATCGAAAGCATTAAATATGACATTAAGGACGACTTTGGAAGGATGACGGAAGTAAGAAAAAGAGAAATAAAAATGGCTATAAGTAAAAAGAGAATAAAAAATAAAAAGGAAAAGAAAAAAAATTGTCGTCATTTCTTTCATTTCTGCTTACTCTACTGTTATTGTCTTTTGATGTGAGGGAAAAAAAAAAAGAAAAGGTTTGACGTACAGCGATTATTATGATTCGTTATACTTATTAGGTATTTACTTATTAGGTGTACCTATAAATCGTGCAATGCTTTACGTTCAAATAAGCAAGAAAAAAAAAAAAACAAAGAAAAATTAACGAAGTAATATACTTATATATACTTAAGCAAAAAGCACGGGCCACTGATATATATATATATACATATATATATATATATATTTTTATATATATATATACATATATATATATATATATATATATATATATATATATATATATAAATATATAAAGTATATGTATACAAAGCGTTTCGAGTAAAAGCATCGAATTGTAATTTTTTTTTTTTTTGGCAATTGCGAATGTGTGTGGGAGATTTTGCACGTAAATGTTTATGTACTTCAATTAACTACGATCTTCGTAATATATATATATGTATAATATAATTTACATATAAAAATGTCAATGTGCGAACGAGGACACGTGATGGTATAAATAATATATAATATATATATATAATATATGTATATATATATAATAAATATATATATATATATATCGCACAATCAAAATTGCTTTCGCGTTTTCCAATTTTGCAATTTGACGATAATTGCTAATTAACTTTCTTCTTTTTTTTTTATTTTTTTTTTTTTTTTTTTTTTTCTACTACCAATTATATGATAGCTATTTACATTTAAGTATGTAGTATGTTATGTATGTTATACGCGTTAATTTATGGAGGATGTCTCGTCGAAGGTTTTGTTCGAAGAGAAGAAACGAAAAAGAAAAATAATAATAAATAAAAGAATGAAAGTAAAAATAGAAATAAGAGAGAAAAAGAAAAGGTAATAAAAGAAAGAAAAAGCGGAATTTCTTTTCTTTTCCTTTTTTTTTCTTTTTCTTTTTCTTTTCTTTTTTTTCTTTTTTTTTGTTTTGTTTTTTATGCGTAGAATCTCTTCGTCTCTCCATGATTTTTTAACGTTCGTTATTTATCAATTTAATGGATTTTACGAAGACACAAATAATCTGCAGATACTTTTGAAAAATGTTCTCCTTTGGGACATCGAAGTAAAAGCAATTTTGATGTTTAAGTATAATGAAATTTATATCGAGAAACGAAGAAATCGCTTTTTCATACACACACACAAACATATATATTTATATATATGTATGTATGTATGTAGAATATGTAGTATTTATATCGGGTGCAAGTTGGACGAAATATAGAAGCACGTGTCGTCGCTCATCGGCGACGTTTCTCAAAACACTTAACTGACTCACCGAAAATCACTGGATTGATAGAGTTTTCGTCGTCACCTAAACGTACTGAAATAGTACCAATTTGAGAATGGACAAGTTCATAAGAGTTTACTTATTTGTTTATATGTATTCATTCATTTATTTATTTATTTATTTATTTATTTATTTATTTATTTATTTATGTACGTAAGCGTGTATGTATGTATGTCATGTACGTGTATACGTGTTTTCTGTGCTTGCATAATAACGAACTTTCTTCGTTTCACGTTTTAATCAAAAGTTTATCATATAATATATATTTAAAATGCAGAAAACAAGTAAATACACTCGAAACACGTCGAATACGGATTGGATATTGGAATAAAGAATGAGAAAAAAGGGAGAATAATTATTAAAAAAAAAAAAAAAAAATTAAAGAGTAACTGTATTTACTTACTTTCGGTTAATTCCTTAACGCGAAGTTTCAATGTATCCCTCGCAGAAGTTAGGGTGACGCTATCGTTGATACTCATTTCCCTTAATTTAGCCATCGTGTATACTTGATCGGCAACAACGAGATGTCGTTCCAATATTTGTTTGGTCTGTAAGAATGAGCATGATTATAGAAGAGAAATTGATTAGACGTTTGTAAGGATACCTTATCTAACATATTTCCAATGATCTGATTTTTTTTTATTTATTTATTTATTTTTTTTTTTCTTTTTCTATAAGCACGATTATAAAAGAAGCGTATCGATTAATGCTTATGAGGATCTCAATTGATCTGTATTTTGAATGATTTAATTTTTTTTTTCTTTTCTCTCTTTTTTTTTTTTTTCTTTTGTTTTCGTTGAAATAAGAAATACTCACGTGATAGCTGAAGTCTTGCATGAAAAGTTTTTTAATTGTAGACGGATAACTGATGTTGGCACCGGACCAGGCTTGTTCTCTCGGTGCGAAATAAGTGAAACGTTTCGTCGTATCGTTAAGTTGCTCGTTAAAACCACGTCGTTGGCCCAAGAAATAAGTGGAGCTGTAAAATTGATCGATCGATCGATCGAGAATTATTATATATTTTTCTTTTGATCGATAAACAAATGAATCCGATCGATGTTATTATATATTTTGTTTTTTTTTTTTCTTTTTTTTTTTTTTTTAGACTACAAAACGAACGGAACGGGGTATTCTTTATTTCTTCTTCTTCTTCTTATTATTATTTTTTTTTCTTTTAACCACTTGCGGTATAAAGAAATTCACGATTGCACGTGGCAGAACCAATCGAGTGCAAATCCACTTCCTCATTTTATTTGTGCAAATAAATATCACTGATTTCACTATTACTTTTCATTTTACAATTTGGGATCAATACTGATAACTTTACACGATGAAGTGTGTGCACGTAGAAACTGTGTCTCGGTAAATAATTTCATTAAACAGTTGACGTGCCTTGCACGGTCATTTTTCTATTGGCAACAATCGTCTGACGACGTGTCATGCACGTCGTCGCTGACGTTCCGGTAACAAAAACCATCTAGAGACGTGCGTGGCACGTCTTTCCATCGTAAGTGGTTAACACGTTTCGTGCCAAGTCATTTTTGCTTGACTTGTCGTTCAGGCCATTTGATATTTTGACTAATGAAAAAAAATGACTGCGTGTACCACCGGTGGTACACGACCCCCCCTAGAAGATCAAGTTTAACGTGTACCACCGGTGGTACACACGGCACGGAGAACGCTTTAAAGAGACGACGAGTATTTATATGAACAATGTAATATGGATTTATATATTAATTTAATCAAGAATTAAATCTTACTTCAACATAGGATCGGTTCTTAGTTTGTCGAAAACGGTGGTATATGGTACACCGAGGACCCTATCGATGATATGAATAATTCCATTGGTCGCTGCGATGTTTGCGGTAACTACTGTAGCATTTACGCCACCACCCTCGACTGTAATTGTTTGATTTCCTGCCGGTCCTTGTACAACGTTGAAATAAAGTTTCTTCCTATCGGCGGCAGTAGGTATCTATAAAATATATATTAATAACATATAAATCATATTAGACGAATGATTCTCGAAATAAAACGATTCATACACTTTCAAGAGATTAAAATTTAAAGACAATGAACGATAAGTAAAAGGAGGGAAACGATTATTGTAAAATAACAAAACGAAACACGAAAAACAAAAAAGAAGAAAAAAAGAAAAAAGAGAACGAACAGAGAAACACAAAAAGGTAACAACAGAGTTAATTGAAAAGAGACGAAGCGTGGATTTTTGTGCTTGCTTTGCTTTTTCTTTTTTTCTTTTTTTTCTTTTTTTTTTTTTTTTGAAACTTTCAAAAGCGTGCATATAATACGAAAGAGGAAAATAACAATTCTATGTAACAAAATTTCAATATAATACGTGCAACAGTATATATTATTTGTGTATATATATATATATATATATATATATATATATATATATATATATATATATATATATATATATATATATATATATATATATATATATATATACATTGATTATTTTTCAAGCTTTCAATGATCACGCGGTTTGTTATAATTTAAAATTAAATGAACGTAAAAGGAAAAAGAAGGAGAATAGAAAAGAATGATAGAAAGGTTAGTTACGAAAGAAAAGGAATAAAAAAAAGAAGAAGAAAGAAAAAAATATAAAAGAAGAAATAGAACATATATATGAATGTCATTCCAACGTTCATGCTAATTTAATATTTATTTAGAAACGATTTCAATAAGGAATGATCATGCACAAAATGTCGAATGTACGAGAGAGATGACGAACGTGTGTTAAATAATCTCTAAATCTCTACTGATAAAATGTAGATTATCCTTTAATCGTTTGAGTGCCGTGCAAAACGCAATCACGCGCCATTCGCATTTTAATGCCGATAAAAAGTCCCATTGAATATATAGGGCCAAAAAATAGAAATACCGGGTACGAAGATTTCATTACACGTATCGATAATCCCCGAAAGCTTTAATAAATAATCGCACGAAATTGTTGCGTGGCGGCGTTTATTTTTGAATAAAAAATGTTTTTTTTTTTCTTTTTTGCAAATAAAACAATTATTATAACGACGAATGCACGATCGTTATTTAAATCAATCCGATGGAAATTGTACGATGTAAAAAATGTTACGACGCGAAAGGAATGGAACAAACATGGAAAAGCAAAATTTTTTTTTTTTTCTTTTTCTTTTTCTTTTTTTTTTTTTTTATAATGAGCTCCATCCCATTACGATCGAAACGTTCGAAAACAATTTTATTATTTTTTATTCTTCTTTTTTTCTTTTTCTACCGTCGAATATTTACTGTCGGAACTTTTTTTTTTCTTTTTTTTCTTCTTTTTTTTTTTTTTTTAAGATTACTTTTTTAAGGAACTTTTTTCTTTCTTTGTGGATCATTCAAAAGGAACGCAACGTCGAGTGGCCGATTTGCAATTTCTTTTTAAGAAGAGAGAAATACGAAGGAAACAAAAAAAAAAAAAGAGAGAAAAAGAAAATGAAGGAAAAACATCGATGCAATAGATCACAACGAAGGATGATGCAAGTGGGGGAAAAAAAAAAGAAAAAAGATAAAAATTAAGAAAAATCATTCTCATCATTTTGTAACAAGAAACATTGAAAGCTGCATGATAAAAAACGTTGGTAATTACCCCAGCTTGTGCCTTTCCCGTCGATGGTATTTTTTTGGTACATTGGAAGGAGAGAAAGAAAGAAAGAAAGAAAGAAAAAAATAAATAAATAAATAAATAAGTAAAAAATAAGTAAATAAGTAAATAATGGTAATAAAAAATTAAAAAAAGAAAAAGAAAAAAAAATAAATAAATAAATTAAAAATGGGACAAAAAAAGTAAGTCATTAAACGAGTACATCTTTATATGTAAATGAGTATACTACGCTTATAATGTCTGCCGTTTTTTTTTCCTTTTAATTTTATTTTTATTATTTAAAAAAAAAAAAAAAAAAAAAGAGAGAGGAGAGAAAAAAAAGAAAAAAAAAAAACGGCAGAACGTGATAAGGTAATTAAATCTACATCATACGATTGTCGATATTATTATCGAAGGATTTGAGATTCGTTCGAATAAAATTTGAAACGAAAGTTTAAAATAATTTTTAAGTAATCGATCGAAATCTATACAATCATAATTTGATTTCTTTTCAAATTATACAGATACACACACACACACACACATACACATACATACATACACACCACCATCACCATCAGACATACGAAATAATTTTTATACGAAATAATTTTTAAAGAAAGCGCGCTCACCTGACTGATACTCTTGTTTTGAATTTTTTCCAATGGTAGTCTCTGTTTGACGTAATGCAAGTTTAGGATCTCCTTAACTCGCCTTTTATCCTGCAATATATGTTGTACACCAGGTTCTTCGAGTGCCGCATTGCTAGGTGCGAATAGAGTTACATCATGGAGTCTGCTTATGGTCGTCATAATGTCGTCGCCGAAATCCCGAATGGTCTCGTAAAATTTGTATACAGGACCGTCCTCCTTTTCCTATACGCGTGGAAAAAAAAGAAAGAAAAGGGAAATTCTGTTTATATCGGTCATAAACGTTATAGCTCGCCTTTCATAAAAAATATATATATATATTATATATTTCTTTTCTTTTCTTTTTAATTCTTTTGTTCTTTTTTTTTTTCTTTTCTTTTTTTCTTTTTTCCTTTTTTTTTTTTTCGACTACACTACGAAGGAATTGTGATATGATCGAGACGATCCAAATTAGAAGACAAGGAGACGAAGAAAAAAAAAGAAAGAAAGAAAGAAAGAAAGAAAGAAAGAAAAAGAAAACAAATAACAATGATGAAGAAGGATGGAAAGTGGGGGGGAGGAGGGGTGGGTGGGATTGGGGAATAGAGGGAAGATAGATAAAGATTATAAGAAATAGATGATTAAAATGGACAAAAGTATGATAGGGTGTGGTAAATAGGATAGGTTAGAGGTTATGTAGAATGATAAAGTAGGTTTTAATAGAGATATATTAAATAGGGATAAATTTGAAACAAAAAAAAAAAAAAAAAATGGAATACACAAAAATGTAATCCAATCAAAATTTTTAATAATAAGCACTTTTTCGATTTACTTATTACAAAATAATATAGAGTAGAGAGAGTATAATATTTACGATTTATAAATTAAGAAAAAAAAAAATATATATATATATATTTTTATATATATATATATAAGAAAGAAAATCGAATTAAAAAAATTGTCCAAATAAATTCGAGTATATATGGCACTAATTGAAAAAAAATTTATATATATATACATTAATAGCATATATATATATATATATATATATATATATATATATTGAATATATATATTGAATATATATATTGAATAATTATATATAATTAATATATAATAATATATAAATATATTAATAAGAAAGGGAAGGGATTCAAAATGGAAATGAGACACCGAGACGATACTCTATCATATAGAATTATTGTTTATTTAATATCTTGAAATTTATCTCTTCTACGATGATAAGTTTTTTTTTCTCTTTCTCTCTCTCTCTCTCTCTCTCTCTATATATATATATATATATGTATATATATATTGAAGGATATCTTGTAAATTCTTTAAAGATACATTAGAGTAACGTTCGACGCGGTATGAAACGTTAATTAAACAAATTAATTATTCAACATTTTCTTTGACAATGATAAAAGATAAACCAGCAGGGTTTTACGAAATCAGATTCTCTCTCTTTTTTCTTTTTTCTTTTTTTTTTCTTTTCCGATAAACACAAAGATAAATTCCATTACAAATGACCGAAGTGAATGCACCATTTAACTCGAATTGAAAGCTTTAAACTTTCTCTGCTTGATTTACACCGCAATCATATTATAAAACTTTTAAACTCGATTTAATGAAGCGAATGGCTATGGCGATGGTGATTGATTGTTTACTCGTTTTATGGTTTCTTTAATCTATTTTTTTTTCTTATTTTTTTTTTTTTAATCGTACTTTCTGATTCTCTCGGTGGCTCGTCCTATGAATTTTAATGGGTATAAAGAGAAAGAAAATCACAGCAAAAGGGAGAGATAGATAAAGAGAGAGAGTAAGAGAGAGAGTTAGAGAGAGAGAGAGAGAGAGAGAGAGAGAGAGAGACGGAGTATACGAAGAAAAACGATTAATTAGTCTGAACAGAAATTTTGATTAACCCTAAAAAAATTAAATCTCTTCTTGGATATATTTTGACACGTTTATACGGTAAAACGATAACAGGTTTAATTCCATCGGCTTTATTATAGCTTTTGTTTATATCGACACATTCATAAAAGCTTTTAATATGCTAATTCAACAGGTCGTCCATTAAAATTCAAGATCTTTATTTAATTCGTATGAATCTGTTATATTTCTGTACGATTTGAAAAATATTGATACTCGTTTAAGTTGAAATCGCATCAGTGAAACAGAGAGAGAGAGAGAGAGAGAGAGAGAGAGAGAGAGAGAGAGAGAGAGAGAGAGAGAGAGAGAGAAAAAGGGAGAGAGAAAGGGAAAACAACGTTTCATTCACTCTCTCTCTCTCTCCCTCTCTTTCTCTCTCTCTCTGTCTGTCTCCTTTTTTTCTCTTTAAAAAATCATAATAAAGAAATATACTTTTTATCATTTAATTATAAAATTTCAGTATATCGATATTATTTATATCATGAAAATGAAAGCCGATAAATCGAAAATTATTACGTAGAGATTTTTTTTTTTTTTTTTTTTTTTTTTTTATAGAATCAACCCGTCGTATATATATATATATATCCAAGAATATGATTTAAATTTACGAGGGGCGTGTTTTGATCGAAAGTGTTTCTCTTTACTTTTTCTTTTTCTTTGTTTTTCTTTTTCTTGTTTTTTTCTTTCCCCTTTATTAGACTTTCCCACGTAATATAAAATTCTATTTTATTTGACGTTATAAATTTAACGATTACAGGGGAAAAATATCGAAGGGTGAATTTATTAAGTCTCTTTTTTTTATTTTTTCATTTTTTCAAAAAATGTTCTTTCTTTACTTCGAGTTCCTTCGTAATCGTACATCTATAATATACTTTTGTTATAATATTCTCTCTCTCTCTCTCTCTTTCTTTTCTTTTATTTCTCTCTCTCTCTCTCTCTCTCTCTCTCTCTTTCTCTCTCTCCTTCTCTCTCTTTTTCATTCTTTCCCTTTACTTCTTTTTTTACTTCCTTCAACAGAAAGATCGTTTGCCAGTGAAAAATGAAAAGATGCAGGGGTATGGTGGACTTCGTAAAAGGGATAAAATCAAGGGAAGGGTTAAACAACGGGGAAAAAAAAATATCGAACGATTGTAATATACAATGTGAAAACGAAAATGCGATCGTAAAAAAAGAAAATGGGGAAAAAAATCGATCCAATGCTAGTTTTTTGTACTAATACAATTCAGGAGAAGGATTTTATCGGATTAGAGAAATCAATAATAATAATAATAACAATAATAATAATAATAAACATGATTATAGATAAACAATTAACACAATTGTCTACTCTTGTTACGTATTTTTTCTTTTAATTGTTTACATTTTATTTGGAATTTATATTTCATTGGAAAGAAAAAACAATGGAAAAATTAATCGGCGATGAAAGATCAGGATTTACATAATAATAAGGTTATTTACGAGAGGAGGATGGGGGGTGTTCTGAGGGTGGATGTGGGTGTAGGGGTGGGGTGAGGTGAGGTGAGGTGAGACGAGGTGAGGTGAGACGAGGTGAGGTGAGGTGAGTTGAGGTGAGGCGAGGGCTAAAGGGGGGTGGTGGACGGGTTGAAGGAGATAATAAAATCGTGGGGGTTAAAATTGCAGGGGCTAAAATTTCTAACGAAATATCGAGAAAATTGATGTATCGTGAATCAACGACGGTTGGATATATCGTTCCGTTATATTTCTTTTTTGCGGTATTATCGAACGATAATTTTTTTATTTGTATCTATTTATTTCTCTCTTATTTACTCCCCTTCCTCCCACCCCTCTCTCATTCTCTCTCTCTCTCTCTCTCTCTCTCTCTCTCTCTCTCTCTCTCTCTCTCTGTCTCCCCAGCTTTAAAAACGATACTTTCACGTACGATTAATCAAAATATTTTTCGTTCATTTTTCTTTTACTTTTTCGATTTTGTTTTTTTTTTTTTTCGTTTTCTTTCCGTTTGACACGACAGAAAGAGAAATACGTCGGAACGAGATTCCGTGGAGCCGCCATTTTTATAAATACATACGTACATATATATATATATATATATATATATATGTATATATATGTATGTATAGTATGTACATATATGTAAAAGGATAAATAAAAATACAAATAAAAATACAAAAAGGAAAAAAAAAAGAAGGAAATAAAAATGAAGTTTTCGACTTGAACGTACGGAACTAACAAGATCGTCGAGAAAATTTTGTGTATCTAAGAAAAGAGATAGACGAGTTTTAAGGACAGTCGATTTTTCGATAACATTTGTTAATATTTTTTTCCTTTTTCTCTTTTTTTTTTTTTCCCCCATTCTTTCTTCTCTTACGTCTCTTGAAAAATGTCTCAACGTTGAAATAATGATTTTCTGTAGAATTCAATTTGATCGTGATAAAATGACCATATATATATATATATATATGGAGTATATATATATATATATATATATATACCATCGTAATATATATATACCATATATATATATATATATATATATATATATATATATATACCATCGTAAATGTTTCTTTTATTTAAATATTTTATATATATATATAATTTTTTTTTTTTTTTAAATTTCACTAAATTAACGAAGAAGAAGAAGAAGAAGAAGAAGAAAGCATTATGAGTTTAAGATTTACGAATTTATTATAGAGATCATGAAAATCGAGTTCTTTTCTTTTTCTTTTTTTTTTCTCAAATACATATTTACAATTTATATTTTATATTTATAATTATTGATGATGAATTTAAATCATGCTTCCACGACTTGTCCTTAAGAAATCGTTTTCTCTTTCTATCGATGAAGTAAAGTAGATGGGAAGATGAAAAAAAAAAAAAAAAGAAAAATAAATAAATAACAATTAATAAAAAAAAGGGATCTCTCATCTAAAATACGATATATACATTTGTGTATATATATATATATATATATATATATATATATATATATGTATATATATATATGTATATGATAATATAACGTGATTGATATCATTAAAAAATCGGCTCTCAGACTTCCATTTGCCATGGCGACATGGCTATAAAAAGTATGAGCTTGAATGTGTCGTGTGTTTTTTGCGAAGTCTCTGATGAGTTCATTTTAATAAGTACTTACGATGCCCTATACGACATGCAGAGTCCAATAGAGACATGCAAAGCACCACAGAATAACATCATTGAGTCAATATAAGAATAGTAAACACATTTACACAATTGATAATAATAATAATAATAATAATAATAATAATAATAATAATAATTAATAATAATAATAATAATAATAATTAATAATAATAATAATAATAATAATAATAATAATAATAATAATAATAATAATAATAATAATTACAAAAAAATACTTGAGAAATTTCTGTCTTTCTCTTTCTCTCTCTCTCTCTCTCTCTCTCTCTCTCTCTCTCTCTCTCTCTCTTTCTATCTATCTATGTATTTATCTATCTATCTATTTATCTCTTACTCTAATTATATTGATCGATCGACGATCAGTAAAAGAAAGAAGAGGGCTGTGAAATAATTTTGTCAATCAAACGGGACAACAATGTTACCTATGTCCTCTTCTCTCTTTCTTCTCATTAATTGTTTTTATTTAAAAAATAATTATTTATTGTTTTTTTTTTCTGTTTTTTATTTTTCTTTTTTCTTTTTCTTTTTTTTTTTTTGGTTGTATTAATCATAATTTACAATGTACTCATAATACCGATAGCAAATATTACTGTTTCTCTTCTATTTTTTTTTTCTTCTTTCTTTTTTTATTTTCGTTTTTTATTTTTATTTATTTATTTATTTATTTTTTTTTTCATTATGACGTTAAGACACGTCCGGTCGGTCGAATTTTTTTCTTCTCAAATCTAAATTCTAAATTCAGACATTAAATCAACGCTCATATGAAAAATATCTTTCGTTAGCGAGAGTTTAGAGAGATAATTTTCAAGGAAAACTAACGGCGTATATTATTTGAAATTTGTTTAGAGAAAAAAAAAAAAAAAAAAAAAGAAAAGAAAAGAAAAAATAGAGTCCAACGACACGACAGTAATTTTCTTTCTTTTTTTTTTCCCCTTACTTTCTTTTTCTTTGTCTGTTTTTTTTTTTTTTTTTTTTTTTTTTCTTTTTTAATCGTTCTCACTCGTCGACGATGTTAATCGATATTATTCAGTAAATTTCTGTTTCGTACGACACAAAATGCCGTTAAAATACATTCTACATCTAATTAGAACGAGAACATCGTTTAACAAGAAAAATGAGCGTTAACAGCTGTTACAATATTATCGTTAGTAATGGGAAGAATGCTCCTCCTGAGCCTTATATTTCGCGTTACCGAAAATCCCATTAGCGTCGAGTGCCCGTTACCCGTGCCCGTACCGAGTGGCCCCGGTTAAATTATCTAATTGTGATCTATGGGCCCTCTAGGATCTCTATCGAGTTCACCTTGAGTACTCCAAGGATCCACGTTGTCCGAGAATTAAAACGTATTTATCTTAAACGAACGTTCCAGGAATATCTCCGTATGATATCGCTTATCGCGTTTTTGAACGATTTCATTCATGCACCTTACAATTTTTTTTTCAATCATCAAGTATTCGTACAAT
>NC_060976.1:2040000-2045000 GCF_910589235.1 Vespa crabro
TGTTAAATTTTCATACATAAGTGATATTTAAAAATTCTAATCATTAAAAGTTAAAATCTTACCACTTCGTTCTAACTTTTTTAAAGCAATTATTAGCATTAGATAATAATGACAGATCGAAGTAATTGTAACTTTTTGAAACTATTACAACATCATAATTATTAATTAATGTTACATTAAGATATGAATTTGTTAAATCATATAATTGGTCGAATTTGTTTCGTCGTTGGATCTTCGATCCAATTATTTGCCTTTAATTATTTACCTTAAAAAAAAAAAAGAAAAAAAAGAAAAGAAAATAATATCAAACGACAGATTGAACATACGCGAATGACTTTTTATTCGTGGATCGTCAAAGAACATTATCACGAATTTATATTTACCCGACAAATCATCGTAACAGGCAGCCGAGTATTTGAGAATATTTATCGTACTTGTGTCACGTTACGATGACAGAATGGTGCGTACGACAGGCGTCATCGGGCATGTCGACGATCGAGCAACAACAAACCTCGAATACAACTCCGACGACGTTGACACGTTTTCATAAATTTCCTTCCATTTTACCCGATATATATATATATATATATATATATATATATATATATATATATATAAATGCGGGTATAATCAGAGAATTGCCCGTGTGCATGATTTTATCGCATTTTAAAATTCACTTATTTTCGAATTCCCTCAATTAACTTTATTTCAAGATAAATATATATATATATATATATATAAATATATAGATATATATATATATATGTGTATATATGTATGTATATGTATATATATAAATAAATATATAAAAATACAAATAAATATAATTATAGTATAATACGAATATTATTATACTATGAAATATAGTATAATAATAATGTAAATTAAGTATATATATATATATATATATATATATATATATATATATTTATATATTTATATATTATATATATTATTTATTTAACATAAAATTATAATATAATTATATTATAATATAAATATAAAATATAATATAATAATAATATGAAATATAAATAAGTAAATATATATATATTTATTTATATATATATATATATTATATATATATTATTTCTTTAATTATTATTATATATACATATTATTTATTTAACATAAATAAATATACATATATATAAATATATATTTATTTATTTAAAAAGAAAAACGTTTGATGTTTCATTCAATAAATAAATGAATAAGAAAAAAAAAAAAAAAAGAAGAAAGACTTTAATACAGAATCATTGAATTTAGATTTATTCAAAAGTAATAATTAACTTTTTAAGAGAATATAGAGGCAAGATAATAAGTCATTGTAAGATTTAACTAAGCACGAAGAAACACGATCTTTCTTCACCCATTCTAATTTTCATTCGAGCGTTAGAATGTCTCTCCTCCCTTTTTGGTCCTTTTAACGAATGGATTTACACTCCTTGCAGTAGAACGATCGACTTCAAAACGCTTAAATTCGTTCCTGTTAAAGGAACATCTCAAGTAGTTAACGATTAGGGAGTTTAGTACTTTTTTTTCTTTCCGTATTATCGGACCGTCTCCCTCTTTGTTTGAAGAAAGAGAGAGAGAGAGAAAGAGAGAGAGGGAGAGATAAATGTTCGAACTTTTAACGTCATACAAACATAAACAAATAAACGTATAAATAATTAATTATACTTAATTGGTTGACTAAACGTACGATTTTCTTTTCTTTTATATTAATAATTACTTTCGAATTATAATCGAACTCCAACGATAATTTTCTAATTAAATTTTTAATTAAATCCTTACGAATTTCACGATTAGATCTTTTTTTTTTTTTTCTTTTTTTTTTTATTTCATCCTTCAATATCATCATTATCATTTCTTTGATTGGTACTTTGGTGTTATTTCTATTATTACTTTACGACGATTATTAATTACACGCGTGTATTAATGTATATATTTATTTATATATTGTAATTTTTACGAGATTATGTGAGAAATTAGGATAGAATGAAAATCGATTTCAATGGTTCCTAGAAGGTTAGTGGGGTGAAGGGACGTTGGTGTGGTAGGATGTGTGGGTGTGGATGGTTTTGATTGTTATGGGAGCATAAATAATCTAACGATTGTATCGACAAATTAGTATTGTTAAAGAATTTTTATATAAGCTTGAGGAGATCTTATTCGAAATTAAAAATTACGTGATCGATTTAAACAATTTGCGGAGGGCGGGGTGGGGGGAAGTGAATGGTTGGTTAGTAGGTGTAGAGGGGTGGGGGTGGTGGGTTAGAAACGTCGTCGTATAATATTTGATCTCGAAGCAAGAAAGCGTGATCAAAAAAAAAAAAAAAAAAAAAATGGTGGGTGGTTAGAAATAATACATATTATACAGACATTATATTATAATATTTTTCTCAAATGTGCAAGAGAGAGATAGCACGAGCTATGCCTCGTATATTATCTAAAAAAAAAAAAAATAAATAAATAAATAAATAAGTAAATTAAAATTCGTGTAATTATGTTATCGATATTATTTACAATTGTATATTTTTAATAATTAATCGTGATTGATTTGATTATAATTAATATCGATTATCAATTATTAATAACATCAAAAGGTGTCAGTGATTTATTATTTCTTCTTTTGGTAACTCTTTATCTTGAACTAAAAATGATAAAAGATAGTTGATAATGTAGAAAAAAAATAAACGAAAGAGAAAGATATCGTAAAAGCAAGATAGTACCAAGTCGATAGGCTGAGTAAGTAAGTAAATAAGTAAGTAGGTAAGTAAGTAAGTAAGTAAGTAAGTATAGTGAAGTAGTAGTGAAGTAAGTAGTACAATTTAAAAAAGAAGGCTAGCTGTGGAAATAGGGAAGACAGGATAAAGGAGGAAGGGTTGTTCGAAACAGGTGAAAAAAAGGTTTAAAGTCAAGATAGATAGGATTTTAATAAGGGCTTTAGAGATAATATTATCGGCATTTGATAATTTGCGCGAGCAGAGGCGAGAAGAAATTCTGCGGTGATAATACATAGAGAAAGGCGGTGCAGAGAAATCGGCGGTGTTGTGGTGGTGGTGGTGGTGGTGGTGGTGGTGGTGGTGGTAGTAGTACACAGCTTTGTTGATTTTTGTTTTTATTTATTTTTTTCTGGTTTATTTTTCTCTTCGCCTGGTTGTTCTTTTTTTTTTTTTTTTTTTCTTTCTTTTTTTTTCTCTCTGTCCTCTCTTGATTTTTTTCTTTACTTTTCTTTTTTCTTTTTTTTTTCACATCTTTCTTTTTTCCATGCTCCCCTTCCTACCTACAAAACAACACACGGCGCCAATCCATAGAGAATAATAATTCTCAATTCTTCTATAGTGTTAAAATATTTTTTCGTCATTTTGGATTATTTCATTATGTTTTATATCGCGACTCTCCGGCTTATAATTCACGTTCTCATGACACGCGTCGTCACTTGAACGCCTGTTCAAAACCTGAAATTAATTGATTAGTAAATATTACGTCCCAATACGATCGTGAAAGACATTTAATCGGAATAAAATTTGTACTATTAGATACAGAGATTATATTTTTAAAGAGATTAAATATATATGTATATCTTTTTTATTTTTATTTTTCTTTTATTTTTTTTTTTCTACACGAGCCAATGATTAACAAACAATGACGGCGAACGATGATCCTTTTTATTTATCCATTCTATTTTCCTTTTACTTTTTTCTTTTTATTTATTTTTATATACTCTTCTTTTGTGTTTCGTAATTTGATGGGGCGCGGAGGTGCGTCCACGGTCGATTCGTAAAACTTCGAAAATTAATTTTTAGAACGTTTTTACGAATTTCGACAGTCAATACAGTTCAAATATTTCAATTTCAGTTGGATGCAATTAGGAAAAAAAGAAAAAAAAAAAAAAAAAAGAAAGAAGAAAAAATAAATAAATAAATGAACGAGAGAAAATCAAATTCCCCATACATACTTGATTCTTTAATCAATTTACAGTAGTAAAAATACAATAAAAGAAAAATAATAAATAATTATGAAATGAAAATTGAACATTGAGTTTTTCTCTTCATCAGTATTATTTAAATATTTGTTATTTAAGCTGATTACATAAGTGATTATAACAAAGATCTTTTTTCGATATATATATTATTATATAACATTATTTATAATTATAAGAATAATTATAAAAAAATCTTTTAATAAAATAATATGAAGTTAATTTATGAGATCTATTTTTGTTTAGTTTTTTGCAAAAGTTTTGAAACCTTAATCTTTTTCTTTTTTCTTTCTTCTTTTTTGTTTTCTTTTTTTTTTTTTTTTTCTTTTTTTTTTTCCTTTGAACCAATAGACACATAATGCAAAACTTCAATCACTATGATAAATTAATTATCCAGATACTGTGAAAAAATATCTTGAAAAGATACACGACTAGATGAGATATTTATTAAAATTAACATTTTTTTTTTTTTTTTTTTTTTTTTTTTATAAGAATGAACGCCTTTTTTTTTTTATCACGCGTACTTTATTTTTCTGTTTCTCGTTTCATTTCATTATCAAATGTATGTGAGATTTTACGCGATGGATAAAAAAAAAGGAAAGAAAAGAATTATTTAACAAATAAAAAAAAAAAAAAAAAGAAAAAGAGAGAAAAGAAAAAGAAAAAAAGAAACAAAGTGTCATTACATTATTCGTTTAAATAATATTAAAAGTAAATAAATTGAATAAATTAATTAATTACTTAATAAAAAAATAAAATGAAATAATATATCATTGCATACAATTTAAATAATATTAAAAATAAATAGCTTAAGGTTTATACATATATTTATATATATACATTTTTCGGAAAATCAGAAAAGTCGATAATATCGACTTTAGGATATTAAAAAACGTTTAATAATAAACGTGTCATTGAAAATTCAGGGTTAATCGAAACTTTTACAAGGGTGTGACAGAGACATGAGGGTTTTGTGGACAAACGGGGAAGAGACGATCATATGGCCGTACAC
>NC_060976.1:2050000-2052500 GCF_910589235.1 Vespa crabro
GGTATAGAGAGGTACAAGAGAGAAAGAGAGAGAAAGAGGAATGAATAAAAGTGAAAAAAATCTCCTTGCGTATGACGATGATAATATATCATATTATGTGTTACCAGATAGGACAGTGGAGGGGGAGTTGATATTTGACATAATGATATATTTGTCTATACTATAACCCTTCATTTTCTACTCGTAATTTTGTTAAAATTCATTTTGTAAAAGAAAAAAAAAAAAAAGATAAATTATTCACCTTAAATCCTTCGTCGACCGGTATGAAAAATGTGTAACGCCCGTCGGCCGTAAAGATACCCTCTTTTTTCTCTATGACGATCCTCTGTCGGAAGGTCCTTGAAAACGAAAAGAAGAAAGAAGGAAAACAAAAAAAAAAAAAGAATGAAAGAATGAAAGAAAAGTAATTCATTGCAAATTTTAATTAGTTATTACTTTAATATTATTAATAATTATTAATATCGTTAATGTGCAGTCGTTAGTAATACTTCATCATAAATATGTAATATGTATTAATTATTATTGTTAGTATATATATATAAATATATATATTTTTTTTTTATACGTGTATACAGAATGTCCCTAGACGAAAAGTCTCTATTAGGATTATTGTGAGATCTAGTGATTCTTTTTTTTTTATTACATTTTTTTGTTTTCTTTTTTTAAAGAATGTAAGGAAAAGTCAATTTTGTTTATATTGATACATATACCTATATAATATAATTAATATATGAATCTATGTACATATATATATATATATATATATATATAAATATATATATATATACAGATGGATATGTACATGTAATAAATTAATAGTAATTTAATAATTGTGTAATATTGCGTATTCAAAGAAAATATAATTAATTATTTAATATATACATATATATTAATAATGATATATAAATATTTACCTAACACGATGATTGCCCATATTAAAGTTTTCACTTTGATTTATAAATTGAAAGGCATCGGGATTGTAGATCGGCGATTCCGGTGATATCGAACGTACCGGTTCCAATACTTCATCTATAACGTGCAAAACCTAATGAAAAGAGAAATAGCATTAATTAATAATCAAGAAAATCGAGTCGAATGATTGAAATCCCATACAATTTCTTTTTTTTTTTTTCTCTTTATTTTTTTTTTAAGAAACGTTATAAATTCTATACGTAGAAATTGTATCTAGTATACACATTATATTAATAATGGTATCGTTATACTGTATTAAGTATAACTTAAAAAAAAAAAATAAAAAAAATAAAAAAAAAAGAAAAAAAAGGAAATATATTAAAAACTTCGTATATTAATGGAATCGATGGAAAAATAATAACGTTATAAAAGTTTAACATAATATCGGATTTTTAATAAAGAAATTTTATTTCGTATTTTCATTATTGATATAATTAATTTTTTTTCGTTTTCGATTTACGTACGTAAATCATTGCTTTTTTTTTCAATTAAACGCCTGATATCTGAAATAATCAAAGGAACCGGAAGTACAAGTGTACGTATTTGTGTGTGTGTGTGTGTGTGTACATGTATCTATTTATTTATATATATATATATATATATATATACCTGTAAAAAAAAAAAAGAAGAAAAAAAGAAAGATAGGAAAGAGAAGAGATCAACCCCCCATCCACCATCAACCACCACCCTGCTCGTTTCTATCCTCTCCCTTCCACCCTCCCCCCTCCTCCCTCCCATCCAACCAGCACATATCCGCATATTTTTGTGTATCGCTACAAAGGGAGAGATCGACTATTTTGTCGGTGTCGAGACGAAAAACGAGAAGAATTTTGAGGAGAGGAGTGGAGAGAGTGAGAGACAGAGAAAGAGAAAGAGAGAGAGAGAGAGAGAGAGAGAGAGAGAATGAAGCAAAGAGGAAAAGAGACAAGGCTAGTTGGGATGTAGTAGGATCCCATTGGCCTATCTTTCGTTGGCGATACCTATTCCAACGGGTAAAACGTGTACGGCCATTTACAATACGGAGTTTGGTCCTATAACGTTCTCTAACCCACCTCTATTTATCCGCCTTTCTCTGTGATCGTCGTGACTCTTTTATCTCGTATGGGAGAGATTGACTGGGCTTTGTAGTTTTCCCAGTTCCCTTTCGCAGGAAGTGGGGGTGGGGGCATGGGAAGGGAAACGAAAGTCGGGGTTGGTCGGTTAGTGGGTGGATAGGTGGGGGTGGATGAGTGGGTGGTTGGGCGCGGTGAAGAGAACGGGACTGGAAAAATACGAGAGAGAAGATCGCTCTCTCTCTCTCTCTCTCTCTCTCTTTGACCAACGAAGGATTTCCTGGAACTACGAATATTCCACAGAAAAAAAGAGAGAGAGAGAGAGAGAGAGAGAGAGAGAGAGAGAGAGGGGTGACGAATGATTTCTTCAAAGCGAAAAATATTGATGGCTCGTTAAACGATCGACATCTTTTCTTTTTTTTTTTTTTTCCTTTTTTTTCTTTCGTTTTGTTTTTCTTACCCTTTTTTATTATTTT
>NC_060976.1:2057500-2062500 GCF_910589235.1 Vespa crabro
AGGGAAGAGGAGGTGGAGGAAGAACGGATGGAAAAGGTGAAGAGAGAAGAGTTAAAGAGGTGAATACGGAAAAGAAGGATCGGAGAAGCTTACGAGAGGCGATGTTGACGGTGGTGGTGCTGGTGGTGGTGTAGGTGGAGGTGGTGATGGAAGTAGACGATGGTGATGGTGGTGGTGGAGACGGCAGCGACGATGGCGGTAGCTCGAGTAGGGAATTGAAAATCAGCCGCGGGCAAAGAGAGAGCGAGTATTACGCGGAAATAGTTCGGCAAAAGCTATGGAGTTTGACTAAGGTGGAGGAGGAGGAGAAGGAGGAGGAGAAGGAGGAGGAGGAGGAGGATGAGGAGGAAATCGTATCGATCGAATTTCTTTTTCAAGAGAACGGATCGAGATGGATCGGCAAAAGAGGGAGACAGAGGGGGGGAGAGAGAGAGAGAGAGAGAGAGAGGAAGTTTTCGACGAACAACCTCTCGTAACTAAAGATAAAAGTTAGAAAAACCTTCGCCTGAGAGAAAGAGAGAAAGAGATAGATAGATAGATAGAGAGAGAGAGAGAGGGAGATATATATATATATATATAGTTTATATTTACCACTCGTTTTCTTATCAACTTTATCTTACAAACGTAAATTATCCTGTCTTCGGCATAACGTTCGATTATACGTTAATTAACGATACTCATGATAAAAACTCAACTCGAATTAGTTAATCGAAAAAATTTTCAATTATCAGAACTTTCGCTTTTTTATCTCTCTTTTTTTTTTTTTTTTCTTTCTTTTTCCTTTTCTTTTTCTTTTTCTCCCTCTTAATCTTTTACCACATACAGATACGAACGAAATAATTTTCGTTCGAACGGAATAATTTTGTTTTTCTTTTTGAATACCTTTGAACACGCGATTTTATATAAAAGATAGATACATATATTTAAAATATGCATATACGCTTGATAGATATGTACGCAAAATAGTTCCGATAATGATTAATAGAATTTTGTAGAATTTATGCATCTCTCTCTCTCTCTCTCTCTCTCTTTCTTTTTCTTTGGACTTTATTCTTCGTCTTCATGACGACATTTAATTACACTTTTGGCTTATAAAGTTTCGGTAAGAGGATTGAAAAAAAAAAAAAAATAAAAGTAGAAGAAGAAAAAAGAGAGAAAAAAAGAGGAAAGAAGGAAAAGGAAGATAGAAATGATTAGAAGAAAATTTGTACGTGGAATGTGGATAGGAAGAGTTTCTCTCTGATATTACTATCGTGAGCCACAAGAGAGGATCAAAGGAAGAAGAGAGAGAAAGAGAGAAAGAGAGAGAGAGAGAGAGAGAGAGAGAGAAAGAGAGAAAGAGAGAGAGGAAAAGTAGTGATCTAAAGGCGTGCTTCGTCGAAGGGATTAGTTGTAGACCGTGCGGTTCCGTGCGATTTTTATCAGGTGATGGTACTTTAACTAGAGATTAGAGGATTCGTCTGGCATAAGACGAAATGAGATCCAACCTTTACCTTCGTGTATTATGGCAGAGCCTCAGTGTATAACATTGGTCTCATGTAACCATATCGACGTAGGAAATCTGAAAAAGATTTCCTTTTGCGATCTGATAAAAACCTTTTTCCACTTCACATTTCAGGTTCCATCGAATTTTATCATTTCCGAACTTATTTTACTTATATATATATATATATATATATATATATATATATATATATATATATATATATGGTATGTATATGTATTTATGTATGTGATTTAGATTATATTTCAAATTATTTCAAAAATAAAAATATATATATATATATATATATATATATATATTAAATCGACATAATGACATACCTGCGTTTTCGTATCACCATTGACTTTGATTTTCGATTGAAAGTTGCTATGTTGTTTCAAGATTTTAGCGTTGTTTATGAAAACCTCCTCTTCACCGGTTGGCCCTGGTCTTCTCGTTACCCATAATGGCGGATTACCATCTAATTCGGACGAAACCGATAGTCCTAATCGTTCGATCGTTAGCGGTAGGTTCGCTGAAAAATAGAAAAAAAGAAAACAACAATACATCATCATCATTTGTAATGCTTACTGTGTTATAAGATTTTCTTTCTTCTTTTCTTTTTTTTTTTATTTTTCTTTTTTTTTTTTTTTTTTTCTTTGTAAACGAAACAGTAAAAAAAAGAAGAAATCATGCATATATGTATATGGAGCCATTGATTTTGAAAATGAGGTGTCCATTCTTTTTTCTATTAATTTTTTATTTATTATTATTATTATTATTATTATTTTTTTTTTCTTTTTAACAAACAAAAACATAAATTATATGTTAATTTTAGAATTAGTTTTAACTTTTTTAATTTTGTCCTTTTCACAAAATTAACACTCCAAAATATATATATATATATATATATATATATATATATAATATAAACATATATCGCTTGAAGCTTTAATGCTTAACACGTATAATTTACGCTTGGGGAGAGATTTTTTTTTTTCTTTCTTTCTTTCCTTCTTTTTTGTTTCTTTTTGTTTTTATTTTTTTTTTGTTTTTTCTTTTTCCTTTTCCCCGTTCTCCAATCTTTTTCGTCACGTCGTTCTCTTTTCGTTCTTTTCAACGGGCCCGAATGATTAAAGCTCTCGATCGATTCGCATTTATTTTCTCTCGCGAGCACGCGCCAACAGTAGTAGTAATAGTGTAGTAGATAGTAGTAGTAGTAGTAGTAGTAGTAGGTAGTAGCCTGCGGGCCGCAGCTGCTATGCCTTGGCCACAAAACGAAAACGTCCGTACAAAGCTGCTTGGCGCATCGATTTATATTCCTTGTATGGGAGAGAAAGAAATGGGGAGAGAAAGAGAGAAAGAGAGAGAGAGAGAAAGAAAGAGAGAGAGAGAGAGAGAGAGAGAGAGAATCCAACGTGTTCTCTCTGATACCCATCTTTCTCGAAAAATTCTTCTTTACGAGAAACAATTTCTATAAACTCACGCATGAAATCTTAAGGAAAAGATTTTATTCCTTAAAATTTATTATTCTCGTATCAATACTGAGAATAATAATTATATATATATATAATATATCCGATATTATAATAAATGATATTTTATTTAATTTATTTTTAAATCGATGATAAATTATATTTATAATCATTTGATTTGTTATGATATATATATATATATATATATATATATTGATATAGTTAATTAATAATATAATTGATATAATTAATTAGATCTACGTAGTACGTATTTTTAAAATATGTTAGGTTAACGATCTACATGATCTTTGCTGCCATCTACGTATGCTTATGGAACTAATATACGTATGCTTTCTCGCATTACTTAATCTGGCATTGTGATAGAGGGAACGCCGTTTCAACGAGTGTATATTTTTTATATTTTCTTCTGTGTTTCTTTTATAATTTTCAATTATTATTAGTGTTTTATATTCAAAGCTATTTCGAGAATCTTTTTCTATTCTTTGAAGAATGGACAAAGTTTCCGTGTCAAAGGTAAGATAATATAATCTTGACAACCTGTTGCACGATTCGTTAAACTTAACCTTAAAACGTAAATCCCAATAAGAGATATTCCAAATGTTTCGTTAAGTAATTTTTAATATAAATAAGAGCAATCGTTTACATATGCGTAATCTAATGTTTTTATTTATACATATATATATATATATATATATATATATATATATATGTATATATACACACACTTTTAATAATTATTTTCAGTTCTATAAGCTCGATAAGAATATTTGATTATTTTATATTTTTAGGGAGTTTTTGCTCATACGGGTAGTTATAAAATTGGACGAAGTAAAATAAATCAAAGTCTTTATGATTATTTTAATGAACCGTGGTATATTGCGTACAAAGAAATATGGGATAATATTCAAATGAAGACCGAGGTATGAGAATTGTTATAGGATATACGACAATGTCATTTAAATATAAACTTGTAATATATCCTAATTAATTAGTTATTCAAGTTAATATATTCTAATCTTTTTTTTTTTTTAGTCTATAAGATCTAATATGATCCATCAATTGATATCAGATTTACAATCTTTTGTATCCAGTGTAAAATCAAATAATATAGATATATTTGATAATGAAATACCTACAGCTATGTTATTAACTGGTAATGAAAAAAGTCTATTTGTATATGTGTATTGTAATATTCATTGTTTCTTATCTTTCTTTTTCTTTTTCTATAGAATTAATTTTCCATTTTTAGGGATCAACGTTCCTGATCATGCTAAACTCTTTCAAAAAATAGTTGTTCAATTACGTACTCTAACAATGCACGTTGCAATATTATGGAGTAAAGATTCTAACAATATAAAAAATATAGTATCTGATACAGTATTTCAATTGATAAATAAGAAAGAAGAGGTTAGGGCTTATTGAAAAATGTATTACTTAAATTGATACTTGAAAAGAAAAAGAATATATATATATATATATATATATATATGTATAATTTACAGGATGATATAGAAATAAAGAGAACTCAATGTAATATGCGTGCTTTAAAATTATGGTATACAACGCATTGCAATCCAATGGATCCCATAATTATTATTATTTCTGATTTTGAAAGTTTTTCACCTGGAGTACTTCATGATTTTATTTTGATCCTAAGGTATTAAAATTGATTTAATATCTAAAGAGACTAGGAAAGATATCATTTCTTATAGTATAATAATTAAAATTTTCTCAATTTTTAGTTCTTATTCGGATAAAATAAAATTTATACTTTTTTTTGGAATTGCAACTACATTGCACGTTGTACATAGATCTTTATCTTATGATGCTACTTCCAAATTAAAAATTAAGGTAATCATAAGTACTTTCATTGTTAATGAATTAGATAATTGAATTGATTTACTTTTTTCCTCTTTTTTTTTTTTTTTTTTTGTTTTTGTTTTCTCAAGAATAGACACAGTTGTTTTTATTTCAGGTATTGCACATGCAAACGCAAGTGAAAAGTTTAGTGGATATATTAG
>NC_060976.1:2070000-2072500 GCF_910589235.1 Vespa crabro
AAAGAAGAAATTTTATATTTAATTCTTGATTTAGATTTATAGTATCGAAATAATACCGAGCATAATATGGTTACATTGAAAAAAAATTCAAAATCAAAATTGTCAAATTTTTTCTTTCTTTCTTTTTTTTTTTTTTTTTTTTTTTTTTTTTTTTTTTTTTTTTTTTTTTTTTTGAAAATGGAAACATGTAGAAAATTAAATTCGAATGGATTTAAAAGCTTTTGAAACGATAATAATTTTATCGATATAAATGGACAATTAAATTTTTTTCCCTTACATATTTTGGACATACTACTAATTGAAAATAAAAAAATATTATATTAATTTTAATAAATAATTATACAAATATTTTAATTGTATCCTTTGAAATCGTTTGAACAATTTTATTTGTATGAATATAGATCAAGAAATAATATTTCTCTTATGAATATTTTAAGATGTCATCGATACAAATAAAAAATACAAATGTTCAACGAGATTTTATTGATCTAAATAAATTAATCGAGAAGGGGAAAATTTTTTTCTTTTCTTTTTCTTTTTCTCTCTCTCTCTCTCTCTCTCTCTCTCTCTTTTTTATTTTTTTTTTTACCCACTCTTTGGCAGAGATTAAACGTCAGCATAAAGAATTTTATTTAGATTCGCGATATGTCCGATAAGCAAGTTAAATCAGGAATAAATCAAAAATGGTGTTTTTTATTCGTTTTCAGAACGATTGAACAGAAGAAAATGGTTGTTTCGAAAAGAGGGTTTTTTTTTTTTTTAGAGAGATACTCTGGGTGGTATCCGGATCCTTTCCCTCCTCTTCCATCCCTCCTCCCCTTCATCTACCACACCTTCCTGATCCACCCCGCATCTTTCACGTCTGCCCTTTTCCATACCCTACGAAGGTAAAACTGATTCTCGTCGTTTTCTTTCGAAGTATCTGAGAGAAAGTGGGTCTTCCGTAGATTTTTCTCTTCTCCTCCTCCTCCTCCTCCTCCTTCTACTCGTCCTCGTCCTCCTCAATCGGGAGGATGCCCGATAAAAGGAAGATCGATGACCCGTGAACTAGAACGATCTAGCTTGGAAAAATTCTTGAGGATAAACGGACCAAAAAGGAAAGAATCTTTATTATCGCGGCATAGTTCTTTTTTTTTCTTTTTTTCTTCTCCTTTTTGTTTTTTTTTCTTTTTTGTTTTTTTTTTCTTTTTTTTTTCTTTTTTTTTTTTTTTTTTGTTTCTTTTTTCTCTTTTTGGAGAATATTTCGAGAGGGTATCCATTCTCGTTCCGCGTATGGACGATTTTATATAGAAAATATTGGAAATATTTTCTAATTCGACTTTTTAATCTCTTTCTTTTTTATATATATGTATATATATATATATATATATATATATATATATATATATATATATATGATTGTTCTAAAATTTTAGAGAATATTTTAAAAACAAAAAGAAAAAGAAAAAGATATTACGATTTGAGAGAAGTAAGAAGAAAAATGTTTATTTTAATTTTACGATTTTGCGTTTCTACACAGTCATAAATTTTCAATTATTATTTAAAATCGTATATTTGAGTTCCTTTTGTTTTTCTTTTTTTTTTTTCTTCTTTCTTTCCCTGTATATTCCGATAAGAATATTTTTCTAGTTTTTTTTTCTCCTTTTTCTTTTCCCTTTTCTTTCCTTTTCTTTTTTTTTTATTTATTTTTTTTTTTTTCTTCTTTTTCTTTTTCAACGACCTTATCGCGATACATTTAAATTAAAATTTGCACAGGTTATAATAAAAATCCTAATATGGCGTGTCATTGATTAATTATACGTATTAAAATTGCGATTAAACGAATAAGTCAATAGAAAAAAAAAAAAAAAAAAAAAAACAAAAAAATAGAGCAAAAAAGAAAAGAACAAAAGTTTGATACGCGTGTGAAAATTATGAAACGATAAAGAAGAAACGTGGGAGGGAGTATAAATACGTTTCATTTTGAAACCTTCCTTGGTCATTCTTCCCCTATCCCACTCCGTCTTTCCATTCATCAATCTTCAAACCAAGTTTCTTCCTTTTACAAAACAATTAAAAACAATTAACAATATTATTTTTCACGTATGTATTTAAATCCATGTATGTAAATATATAAATATGGATGTAAATAGATATAATATGGGTACATGTAAATATCACGAACTTTTATCAATAATTGATCTGATGTCCTACGGAACGTTACCGACGTAATCTCAGGAGTATAATTCGGAATAAATCGATGCGACGAATTAAACTGACGATTCTTAACGAGTTCTATCACGTCAACCATTCTAGCAGAGATATCTCTGTCCATAGGGATAAGTTAGTATTGTTTACGTATATGTGTATACGTGCATTTGTTATGTATGTATATACGTATATACACGCACAAGTGTTTCTGTCTCTCTGTGTGTGTGTGTGTGTGTGTTTGTTTGTTTGGCTGTGAGTATAAGCTTGCATGAACTTGGATTGGCATAGGAAACCATTCTCTGGAGAATAA
>NC_060976.1:2077500-2085000 GCF_910589235.1 Vespa crabro
CTTTTTTTTTTTTTTTTTTTTCTTTTCTTTTCTTTTTCTTTTTTTTTATCGTTCACAATCCAGATATATCAAAGAGAAAGGAAAAAGTGTGTATGCGTGTGTATGTATGCATGTGTGTGTTTGTACGTGTGTAAAAGAGAAAGAGAATGAGAGAGAGAGAGAGAGAGAGAGAGAGAGAGAGAGAGAGAGAGAGAGAGAGAGAGAGAATGAAAATGAGAAAAAAGAAATCTTCGTTTGTTATAACTAGTATAATATCTGCAATAGTAGAGATCTAAGTTCGTAGTTATGTATGACTATAATACATATGTATGTATGTATGCATATATGTATGTATGTATATACGTACGTACGTATGTATGTATGTATGTATGTATGTATGTAGTCAAGAGCGATTTTAAAGATTCCCTGAGCGTTCGTTTCCCCGTTATTCTCTCTGGAATAACATCGAGAGAAGGATGCCTTCTTACTTTCATCGGTTGTGTAGAAAACATTCGTAGTTTCATGAAACCTGTTTTCTCATCCTTCCTTCCCCAGCCCACCCACCACCCCACCACCAACCCCTTTCCTCCGATTGTTATTCGCGAAACAGTTGAACCGCCAGCTGCCACGTAGCTCTTTCAAAGCAATTTCCCGCGAGCTCTGCTTAATTCATTTGCGGGGAATACGATATAAACGAGGAAGGAAGATGGAAGAACTAAACTGGAGAAAGAGAGATAGGAAGAAATAGAAGAAGAAGGAAAAGAGAGAGAGAGAGAGAGAGAGAGAGAGAGAGAGTGAGAGAGAATGAAAGGAAGTAAGAAAGAAAAAGATAGAAAAATAGAGAGATAGATAGATAGATAGATAGATAGATAGATAGAGATAGAGAAAGAGAGAATTTGTTGATACAAAGAGAGACAGAGAGAGAGAGATAAAAGAGAAAGAAGGAGAGGAGAATAGACACAGACGGGTTCAAGAGAGATAGAGAAAGATTTATATATATATATATATATATATATATATATATATATATATATATATATATATATATATATAAGCAAAAGGTGAAATGATAAATTAAACCGACCGAAGGGTAACGCTTCGCCGCCGCAAAACAACGCGGTGCTTAAACCTGCAAAATTATGAAAGTTCCGAGACTAATTGTGAAAGTTTTCGTGATATACAAAATTGCGGAGGACCCTCCTTTTGCGAAAAGGAGAGGAGGGGTAAGAGTAAAATAGAGAGAGAAAGAAAGAGAGAAAGAGAGAGAGAGAGAGAGAGAGAGAGAGAGAGTCGATATATCTTTTACCCTTTAGGCGAATCCTAAGGTAGAGAGAAGGAAGATAAAGAAGAAGAAGAAGAAAGAGAAAGAGAAAGAGAAAGAGAGAGAGAGAGAGAGAGAGAGATCAAGACAAAGACAGAGATAGAGAGAGATAGATATATAGAAAGATGGTTGGTGTTCAAGCTCGATGAGATAAAAAAAGAAAGATCTTTCTCTATCCTTTACTAGATGCTGAAGAAGAAGAAAGAGAAGAAACCTAGAGAGATAGGATAGAGATAGAAATACTGATAGAGATAGAGAGATAGAGATAGAGAGATAGAGATAGGGAGAAAGAAGAAGAATAACGAAGTCATCGTTCGACCTTGCGGATTCTTCAACCGTTCTTGGAACTTTCCATGAAGAAGAGATAAAACTGCCTCGGGATATCACGAACGACGAGAAACTACTACTACTACCTACTATCTACTATCTACTACTATTACTACTATTACCACTACTATTACTAATACTACTACTACTACTACTACTACTACTATATGCCAAACGATGAAGAACGTTTTCGTTTCGCTCGATCCACTCCTCGACTTTATTCCTGATCGTTTACTTTTCATCTGCCGCCTTGGCGGCGTCTGGCACTGTTGTTCATCTCATCTCACCTCACCTCACCTCATCTCATCACAGAGCTATAAAACTTCACCACCCCTTCATCCCCCTCTTCCTCTTTACCTCGGTTCTTACTCTCACTTCCGGTTTCATCCCATCCCCTCCTCCTCCCCAATTCCCATCCCCATTACATACCACACACCTCTCCCTCTCTCTCTCTCTCTCTCTCTCTCTCTCTCTCTCTCTCTCTCTCTCTTATTTCCTGAGAAACTCCTTGGAATCATCATTATTATCCGTGCAACGCGGACGAAAGTTCTTTTTTTTTTTTTTCTTTTCTTCCGAGATATCTTTTGGGAACGAAGGAAATCATCTTTTCAAAATGAAATGGAAATTTCGTTTATCGTTCAGAAATTTCTTTAGAATCTTACTCGAAACGTGTTTTATAACGCATTCAGAGTTCTGGTTAACGTGATAATATGGGACTGAGGTTAGGATAGGGATGTGGATGGCTCCAAGGGACGAAGGAACTCGGGGGATTGGATATGATGGTAAAAGGGTTGAATGGTATCTTGAGATTAGAAGGAAACTAAAGAGTTTCTATCTTTCCTCTCTCTCTCTCTCTCTCTCTCTCTCTCTCTCTCTCTCTCTCTCTTTCGCTTGGTTAACTCTCGTTATTTTCAAAAGTTTCCTTCGTACTTTAAGATCTTAAATGGAAATAATTTATTATCAAAAATTTGAAGTCTAGTAGTTACTTCGTTTGTAAAAAAAAGGTCGAGATTAGAAATATATATATATATATATATATATGTACGAACTTGAAGAATTATTATTATTATTATCATCATTGTCATTATCATTATTATCATATAGTCTTTTCTTTTCATTTCTTTTTTCTTTCTCTTTTTTTTTCCGCCCCTCTCTTTTTTCTTCAAAATCTCACAAATCTTTCTCTTTTAAAAATCTGAAACGAATCGAATCGGATTGAATCGAATTGAATCGAATTGAAACGAACATGTTATATGTCCGTTCAAAATCGATAAAGCGACGGTAAAAACAAATGCACGTGATTGAGGAGAGGAAGATGGTTAGATGTGTGTGTGTGTTGCGTGCGTGCGCGTGTACGTGCGTAAGAGTGAGAGACTCGAGAGGGGAGGGGGCGAGGGTAAAGAGGGGTCACAGATTGGGTTAGAAACGTATTCACGAACTTCAGACATTGTTGTAACTGTGAATTACGATGTAACAAATTTTCGAACAGGAAATCGAAGTAAGTCGTAACAAAGATCTATATATATGTCTGTTTATGTATTACATACAGGGATACATATGTAAATTCGATTTACACGTATTTTACGATTGACTTATTCGTCAGACGTAATATTATAGTTAACTATTAAGTTGAATGCTCTATTTACATACATAACGTACGTACGTATGCATGTATGTATGTATGTATGTATGTATGTATGTGTATAATCATGCATTTAACATACTTCGTTGAAGTTATATTTTAATTATCCTCTTAATGGCGACTCTTTCACTAATGTAAAGTACACGTTAACATAGATTTAACTACGTTTTAGATTTAATATCGTTTTGCAACTTTTTTTTTTTATTATCTATTCTTAATGAATATATATATATATATATATATATATATATATATATATATATATTATATTAATATTAATTGTATAATTCTCAGAGAAAGAGAGAGAGAGAGAGAGAGTGAGAGAGAAAGACACATACACATATATATATATATATACAGACATATTTCTCTCTCACTCTTTCTTTCTTCCTCTTTCTCTTAAACCCTTCACTGTACTTCAACCATAGTCTTTCGACTATGACGTCTTAAAGTTTCCCCTCAAAAAGCTATGACATTTAAGTTGGCTGAAAGTCGTAGTTCGCACTCGTCCTCTCTTTTGTCATCTTATCTCTTACCTCTAACCTCCTATCTCCTTTCCTCACCATCACCCATTCTCCCCACTTAACACCCATTCCCCCCCACTCCCACCTTTTCCCACATCACGTCTACTCAACTTTCCCAAACATCCAACGCGACTAAGAGTCTTTAACTTTACTCCAGTAAATTTCCAACCATTTACATTTCTACGTTCTTCGAATGACATTTTGCGATGTCATTACGCGACATTTAATATCGATTTATTGGATTATAAAGGATGAGAACAAACTTTTTGGTATATACGAGTGTAAATAATGTTTCTGACGTTCTGCGGACTTCTTTCTTTTTTTTCGTTTTTTCCTTTTTTTTTTTTCTTTTTTTCTTTTTTTTTTTTGTTAAAAAATAACAGGGTTAATGACGTAGACACCGTTCCCTATTAGAACATAATTGATTTTGAAATATTTTCGTTAGCTTGAACTAATGATCTTTCAATTTTATTTGATATATATTTTATTGTATTTATTTATATATTTTTAACAGAATTATTATTGCATTATTATGATTTATATATTATTATTATTATTACAATCATGTTGTTGAAATATATTCGAGACAGAGTCGCAATAAGAGATATCTAAATAACGAAGTTAAAATTTATTTTCTTTATTTATTATTATTGCATTATTATTTACCCATTATTGCATTATTATACTTAACTTTCTTTTTTTCTTATTTCCTTTTTCTTTTTTTTCTTTTTTATATTTATTTATTCATTATTATCGCATTACTTTTTTACTTTACTTTTTAAGAATTTAAATGTGGCCGCTCGACGAAGGGGTTGAAAACATTTTTAATAATAAACCGTCCTTATCGTGAGTTTAATTAACCGATATCATCGTTTCTCATTCGTGTAATGTTGATTAGACATTAAAAAAAAAAAAAAGAAGAAAAAAGGAAAAAAAAAAAAAAAAAGAAATAGGCAAAAAAATTAAAAGAAGAAAAAGAAATCGAGGGATGAACGTGTAACGCAATACAAGCGTAAAGATTCATGGTATTAAGCGTATAAATGTTAAGGAAGGGGATGGAAGAAAGGGGATGGGAGGAAAGAATGAAAAAAAAAAAAAAAAAAAGAAAAAAACAAAAAAGAAAACAGATAAAGATCTTTTAATTGTAATACGGAATATTATAGACGATATTTATAAAGGAAACGTAACTGCAGAAAGGAATACTGCATACAGACATAAAAACTCAATGAGAATTCTTCTTAAGAGCTTGGTAAACAAAAAGCTTCGGTTAGACGCGAATGAGCTTTTCTCTTTTCCTCTCTCTTACATACCTAAACGCAATACCACCGACGCACTAGACTTTATTAAAGGAGATATTTTTTTTCTTTCATTCTTTCTTTCTTTCTTTCTATTTTTTTTTCTTTTCTTTTTTTTTTTTGTTTTTTTTTTTTTTTTTTTTTTTTTTTTTTTTTTTTTTTTTTAATTATATCGACCTTCTTTATATACGAAGATAGATTGATATATCTCGATAATGGTCGTGATTATGTATGCCGTATAAAAGATGCATTTGTTCCAATAAAAAAATATATATTAATATAGGCCAATATCATTTACTATGATTCTTTATATGATATTTCGTTTGATCTTATTCGCTTATGATGTTTTATATATATGTATATAAATAAATAAATATATATATTTAAAATATTTATACATTTAAATATATCGTCAATTGTATACATTTTTAAAATGGAAATAATAATAATAATAATAATAATAATAATAATAATAATAATAATAATAATAATAATAAAAGTGAGACGATTAAAAATATTAAAAAAAATGTTATAAATATTAAAGTATTAATATTATGAATAGAAATATTAGAAATATAAAGAAGAAATGATAAAAATGTAAATATTAATGATTTTAATATATAAACGTATATATTATAAAGAAATATTTAAAAATATAAAAAAGAAATGATTTAAAAAATTTTTTTTCTTTTTGAATATTTTTCTTCATGTTTTTATCAAAAAAAAAAAAAAAAAAAAAAAAAAAAAAGTTACGTAAATAATCGATTACGATGTAACGAGAACTCCTTGATTTAATAATTGAAAAAAAGGAAATATCCTTTATTCTTTTATATGTTTTCAAAGTTCGGATAAAAACTTTTGCGAACAATGTAAAATCGATATTTTAACAATAACAAAAGTTGTAAAGTATAATAATAGAAGTTCAACGAGTACCTACATTATAACTATTCATCGATATTTTCAATCGAGATATATTGGGCCATTGAATGAGTTTCAATAAAATTTTATTAATCGCAAAATCAATCGTACGATATATGGCCGTCGGTATTTCAAGTGGTTACAATTTTGAAAATTTACGAAATTAACGAACAAAAAAGGGAGAAAAAGGAAAAATAGAAAAGAGAAAAAAGAAATTGATCAATGAATATATAATATCGATCGTTCAATTGTAATTGTCCTTGAACCATCACAATGACGATATATTCAAAGGGACATAGATATTTGCCTTCATGATAATTACAAGAATTAATTTTCAACGAATTGAATATTTCGTTTCAATAGGGATCGTTTTAAGATCATTCATTTATTCGTGACGTCCAATTAAATCATTTAAAAATCGTTCGATAAAAAAATTATGAATGATCCATTCGAAACGAGAATTGAGAATAGAATTTATAGGGAGAGATGTTTTAATTGATGATTATTGTTCAAGGACATGGGATTAATTAGTGTAAAGTTTAACGATAAGAAGATTTTTGAGTTATTTCGTAGAGAATAGAAAAAAAAAACACGTGACCTTCGTTTAACTCGAACACATATATTTTACTTTTTTCTTTTTTTTTTTTTTTTTTTTTTTTCTTTTCTTTCATTGGCATTTCATTATGACCTTGATTAAATCCAAAAAAGATCTAACGAAATATTCTGTCCCTCTTTTCCTTCCATCCCCCTCCTCCCCCATTTTCATCCCCCTTTCATCACTTCGCTTTCCTCGTTACGAAAATTTTTTCGTCGGTAATAATAAAGGACGGACGATCTTTACGTATTAATTATACGAGCGAATAAAGTAAACGTTAATTAGGGAACAAAATGTATTTTAATAATAATAATAATAATAATAATAATAATAATAATAATAATAAAATTAATAACAGATACGTATGTGTGTGTTTTTAAGAATCCAAAAAAAAAAAAGAAGAAAAAAAATATTACTCATAAACTTTGTACAATATTCTTGTCACTTTTTTTTCTTTTCTTTAATCGTATTTAAGAATGATATCAAAATGCAAAATTAAAAAATAAAATATTGAATAGCGTTTACTATTAAATAAATTTTTCATGAATTACGATACGAATCGTTCGATGTATTTTCTTTTTTTCTTTCTCTCTTTTTTTTTTTCTTCTTTTTTTTTCATGCAGAATTCACTGTCGCATTAAAAATAAAAAGAAATCAAGGAAAAAAAAAAAGAAACATTTCAAACGAAGCGATCAAAATCGATTATCGATCAGCGATAAACGTAAATGCGTATAGGTTCGTTAACCTTTCCGTTACTATGATTAACTATAGTCACGTTACGGTAGGAAACACCTGTTCAAATATTACCGGTTGACTAAGGTCATTCGATTAATAACATTTGTCGAAATAGAAAAAGTACATTTCTTCAATCAATCAACGATCAATATTGTTGTACGCTC
>NC_060976.1:2090000-2092500 GCF_910589235.1 Vespa crabro
AATTTAATAAGTATGAAAATATATTCGAATTAATTTTCAATATGTTTCATATATAATAATAATAATAATAATAATAATAATAATAATAATAATAATAATAATAATAATAATAATAATAATAATAATAATAATAATAATAATAATAATAATAATAATGTTAAAATTATACTTACACATATGATAGAGAACCAAGTTGCTCTTGCTACCATTGTACTTTTGAAAGGCTCTATTCGTCGGTGCAAAAACGGTAACATGACGATACGTCAGAGTGTTATTCGCCACCTGGCTCGTCTCCAATAGTTGATAGAACTGTAACAAAAGAGAGAGAGAGAAAAAAAAAAAGAATTTAGATAAAAGAAGATAGACGAAAGAACATTGATTTTCTTTATAACGTTTCATTTCTCATTCGATATTAATTAATATATTTCTTATGATTTATATATTTTCATTGTCGAATATAAAAACGTATAATCAATTAAAACTAATCGTTATTAAAACTAATCTTTATGTCATTTTTTTTAACTTTACTCGCAAATTTTCTATTCTATATTTTGTTTTCTTTTTTTTTTTTTCTTGTTTATTTATTTTTCTTTTTTTTTTTTCTTTTTCTTTCCTCCTCTTCTTCTTACTTCTCACGTCACGTAATTATCATCGTATAGATTATGAATATTCTTTTGTTTTCCTCCTTTTTGATTTTTTTTTTCTTTCTTTTTTTTTTTTTTTTTTTTTTTTTTTTTTTTTTTTTTATTGTTTTTTTATCTTTTCGAACATTTTTTCTTCGCAAATTGAGGAAAAAACCATGAGAGAGAGTTTTACAGGTAACCATATTGTCCTACAGTATTTGTGGCACATATTGTCGCGATATAAACCCATAGGAGTTAGTTCATAAGTGTAATAAAAGTTAAACGTTCCACGTGATGCCCTTGTCATAGGGCTCGGTTATTTCTCGCATAAAAAAAACCACCTACACACACACACGCACACATATACATAGACGCGTTCGTATTCGTACACACGTACACGGAAAAGTAAGAGATGATTGATAAATTTTAGAGGGTTAGGGGGGGGGGGAAAGAAAAAAAAAAAACAACAAAAATTGAAAACGATTATTAATATTTCTTCTCGAGAATTAATAATTAGAAAAAATTCATAATTTTTACGATTATAATTTATCACAGTATTTCGATAATATTAATAAAGTTTATTTATTAACGTTTTAATTAAATTTATTTTAACGTAATGCGTAAAATTAGTTCGATTCATTTTTACACACACACACACACACACACACACACACACACACACACACATACATATATATACTATTAAATGAATTATTAGAAATATTTAGAAAGATAGAAACGTTGTAAATTTTTTTGTCTTTTTTCTTTTTTTTTGTTTTTTTTTTTTTTAAATAGTTCCAAGCATCTACTATCTTCAAGATAATTAATTTTCCTATTTAAGATAATAGCAAAAGAAAATCTATTTATTCGTTCAACGTTGATCTACGTGTTACACGTTGTTCTATTTATTCTTCAAACGCACGTACGCATCATTTTAACGCACACGTAATTTCTATTCTCGTTGGTAATCGTCGATTATTAAAAAAAAAAAAAAAAAAAAAAAAAGAAAAGAAAATATACGCTATATAAATTATACTTTTCGAAAAATTGAAAACATATATTATCGATAATTTTCATTGGAATTATATTTATCTTTGATGTTACGATAATAACAACGAAATTTTCTATTTAACCGTTCAACGCGTGAACCTCGATTATTTTTCAAACGTGTACTCTATCAATTTTTCTTTTTTTTTTTTTTTTTTTTTTTTTTTGAAGAAGAAGATAAAAACGTTATACATAAATTTTTTTTTCTTTTCTTCCTTTTTTTTTCTTCTTTTGTTTTTAAATAAAATCGATCATTTTCGCACACATACGTGATAACACGTACTATAAATTTCCTTTAAAAATAATAAAAACGTTACAAGTATTATACTTTAATAAATCAAATCTAAAATAATTTCCATTAGAATATTTATATTATATTTAATATCTTGATTCGAAAAAAAAAAAAATAAAAAAATAAAAAAAAAAAGAAAAGAGTTTGAAAATGATCATACGCTGCGTATACGTGCACATTGAAACAATTCTTATTGTCGATTCTTTGAAAAAAAGATATAAAAACGTTGTAAATTTCTTTTTATACAATTTAAAGGATAATTCAAAGTATTCATTATCATCAGGATAATTATCTGACTGATCAAGGATAATAGAAAAAAGAAAATTTATTTATTCGTTAAAACTGAATGAAACGTTTTACGCGTTTTATATTTCTGTATTCAAACACACGCGTATAATAAATCTACGTAAACGTTAATTACTATTGACAATTAATTCATGATAATTGTCAATGTTACTTGAAAAAATATACAAACGTTTGAAATATTTTCTTGATGTATAATTAAATAAATAAATATGACAATTATTTACTGAAACAC
>NC_060976.1:2097500-2102500 GCF_910589235.1 Vespa crabro
AAATATGCTCATATTTATGCAGAGCATTAACATGGGTGCGATTAAGCGCGTATCGTTCGTCATTGTTTATGCGCCGTTGTTACGCATGCAAATGCACTTATGGGTTAAAGAGAGAGAGAGAGAGAGAGAGAGAGAGAGAGAGAGAGAGAGAGAGATAGACAGACAGAGAGTGAGCAAGAGAGAGAGAGAGAGAGAGAGAGAGAGAGAGAGAATAATGATCAAACACTCCCATATCCGCGAAGGTTAACGACCTTTTATGAAACATTGAAACTATCGTCACCTGATTGGAAAGGAAAAAAAAAGAAAGACAAAAAGAAAAAAGAAATGCTTATCGATAATAAAATCTAAACGAATCGATCGTATTGTACGTATTTATTTATTTATTTATTTATTTATTTATTTATTTATTTATTTATTTATTTATTTATTTATTTATTTAAATGTCACGAAGAACTATAGTTGAATATACCGTACGTATAATTATGAATCTAATTTAAATCATATATTTTTTGTCTGTCGAGATTTTCAAAGGATTATTATTTGAATAAATTAATAAATATTATTATTCTATTGTGTAACATTTTAATTTAAAATTTGTATTAATCTTGATCAATGAAAAGTTTATTATTGTGATCGTAAAATATTTATGTGTATCTCGTACGAAACTATTGTTTTTAAAAAGTTTTAATTGACTTTAGATCACATTCATAATTATTAGCATATATATATATATATATATATATATATATATATATTCCATGATATTTCCTTTTCATTATTCCTCTTTCAAAGAGTAACGTCGACGTTAAATGATTTTCGAGAAGACCTAAATTTATGTGTTTATTAAAAAAAAAAAAAAAAATTAAATAAAATAAAATCAATAAATAAATAAATAAATAATAATAATAATAATAATAATAATAACCATTTGTTGAAAGATAGAAAATAATTCTATCCATAATAATAAATATAATAATAAAACGACATGAAAATATTATTAATCGTCGTAATGTCTTGGGATTAAAAAGTTGTCGAAAAGAAGGGAAAAAATAAATAAATAAATAAATAAATAAAAAGCACACAAAAAAAAACGAAAGAAGAGAAAAGAAAGAAAATGAGAAGAAAGGAGAGAGAGAGAGAGAGAGAGAGAGAGAGAGAGAGAGATTTATTTCGTTTTCAGATAACGAGTTTATGAAAATAAATACAGGATGCAATAATAATTAATCATTCGAATTACTATGAAATAACATCGAAATGTATAAAAACAATATATTTTGTTTCATCGTAGACGAATAATCGAAGAGAGAAAGAAGTGGTTTTATCTTTTTTTTTTCTTTTTTTTTTTCTTTTTTTTTTTTAAAGAACGGAACCATAGTAGATAATTTTTCCTTTTTTAATGCCAGTTGCAGGACAGATTTTTACGGGGAGGGGAAGTGGGTTTTGTAGGGAGAAAGAAGAAGAAATATACAAAGAAAGAGAAAGAAAAGAAAAGAATGGAAAGGAAAAGAAAAGGAATATGAAAGGGAGGAGAAGGGGATTGTTTTGAAGAGTTTGGTGGGAGGGATTTAAAGAAAGGATCTGTTAAGTAATAGAAAGGCGACGTCTAGATTTACAATCTTCTAATGATGAATATACAGTTGTTGCAATAATCATAATAACGATAGTAATAATAATAATAATAATTATTAATATTATTATTATTATTATAATTATTATTATTTATACTTATTATTTAACTTTAATAATTATTATTGTTTATAATAATTATAAACTTTAATAATTACTATATTTATAATATAAATATAATAATTTTTATTTAATTTAAATATTTTTATTTAATTTAAATATTTAATTTAAATAATTTTATTTAGAACTTTATATTACAAATATAGTAATTATTAAAGATAATAATAATAATAATAATAATTATTATTATTATTATTATTATATAATTATAATACGATGGAGATAATAATAACAATATGATAAAAATAATATAACAATAATAATGATAACAATATGAAAAAAAAAATAATGTAGTAATAATAATAATAATAAAAATAAAAATAATATTAAGATTGACAATGACATTAATGATATATATATATATATAGTACTAGAAAAAGTAAATAATGACACGGAAATATTCTTCTCTTTTTTTTTTTTTTTCTTTTTTTTCTCTCTCTCTTCTTTTTTCCTTTCTTCTTCCTCAGCATGAAATTATATTATAATATTTTCAATTAAATATCTCGATGAATTAGTTTCTCCAGTATTCATATTTTCTTTTAAGAAAAACATAATATTAATATACACTTATATACATATAGATATACATATACATAAACATATACATATATATATATATATATATATATAGTATAACATGCCATAGAGGATTAGAAGAAAGACAATGAGGAGAATGTTAATAACGATTTAAACAGGATGCGCCACTATGGATTATATCGTAAATCTAAAGAGATAAGATAAGGGACGGGTAAATGAAACGCAGTTGCGTTCTTGATAACACGATGCGGATGAGAATACGATGGTAGGGATAGATGATCGAGATGGAGGTAGAAGGAGAACAAAATGAAGGAAGAATAAAAAAAGAAGGAAAAAACAAAGAGAAATTCTTTTCGGGGAAACGTAGTCGTCAGTTTTATCTCTTCTGCCATAACCACGACAAAGATAACGGAGGAAGAGAGAGGGAGAGAGAGAGAGAGGGCGAGGGAAAGAAGAAGAATGATCTCTCTCTCTCTCTCTCTCTCTCTCTCTCTCTCTCGCTTTCTCTCGCTGCTAAAAAAAGAAAAAAAAAAAAGAAAGAAAACGTTTCTGCTCCATATTAGATACGTGCTTTTCGCTCATTCTCTGATTTCTTTGGAAAAAGAAAAGAAAAGAAAAAAGGGAGGGAGAGTGAGGAAGAGAGAGAGAGAGAGAGAGAGAGAGAAACGCACGGCTTTATTTTTGCACAACCGGAAATGAGAGAGGCGTACTAGGGAATTTTTTCTCAGGACTCTTTATCTTCCCCTAGTTTTTTCCCCTCCTCCTCTATCTTCTTCTTCGTCTTCTTCTTCGTCGTCGTCTAGGTACCTTCGTCTTCGTCTTTTAACTTTTTCTTTTCTCTCCCTTTCATTTTTCGTCCTTTTTTTCCCCTCCCACTCCCACCACCTTTTCTCTTCTTTCTTTCTACCCTTTTTGTTTTCTTTCCTACTTTTTTTTATCTTTTCCTTTATTTCTTTTCTCTCTCTCTCTCTCTCTATCTCTCTCTCTCTCTCTCTCTTCTTTTTCCTTTCTTTTTTCTCCCTCCCTTCAACTCCGTTTGTTTTCAACCCCACTTTTAAAACGTTACGGGGACCAAGAATGCAAGTGAAAAACAGAACGGAAACTAGACGCATGCACGTGAAAGTTGTTGGTGCTTTCTTAAGAACGTAGATCATTTTGATGTTTCGATAGCCCACCGTGTGAGTATAAGTATATATATATATACATACGTATGTATGTGTGTTTGTGTATATGTATATACATAAATATATATACATAAATATATATATATATATATATATATATATGCATGTATATATGTATGTATGTACTAGGTGCGGTCTGTCGCCTAAAGAAAGATCGTTTCGATAAAAGTTTCTCAGTTTTTATTCTTATTCGTATTCTTGCGGTCACAGAACTGACTTCATTTTCTTTTCTTAACGTTGGCCCATATATTTACTCAGAATATTATTGAAATAATAATAATAATAATAATAATAATAATAATAATAATAATAATAATGATGATGATGAGATAGGAATAGATATAGATTTGAAGGATTGATAATCTATCGTTTGAGTTTTTATTAAAAGTTAAAAAAAAAAAAAAAAGAAACGTTGTTCCATTTTTTTCTTTTTTTTTTTTTTTTTTTTTTTTCCATCGATTTCACTTTATCATCCCGTTACCTTTAATATCTTTAATTTATTTATCAATATTAATATCGAACGATTTAAATGAATTAATTATTACTTTTTTTTATTCAATGAACAATTCAAGAATTTACAATTAAGAATTCACCGTAATTCCACGTTTCGTCGTGGAATTTGATAACGTAATTATACGTAGAAAACAACAATTATAACAAAAAAAAAAAAAAAAAAAAAAAAAAAAAAAAAAGAAAAAAAAAAAGAAGAAAGAAATAATGAAAAAAAAAAAAATATATAAAAAAAAATAAAAAAGAAAAATAGATTCATCCATAAATCTTTTTTAATCGCTTCTTTCCTATTACTATTCTCGTTCGATTTTTTTTTTTCCTACCAATTTACACGGAATATTTATCGCCTTTGTGATTTTTTATTACGATAGCCTGCAATGCAATATCCCATCTCTTCCCCTCCCTCCTCGCGCGCGCCCCCCTCTCTCTAAACCAAATTCGATTGTTCTTGTTTCTTTTTTTGTTTTCTTTCTTCTTTCTTCTTTTTTCCTTTTTTTTTTGTTTTTTTTTTTTTTTGTTTCTTTTTCTACGTTTCGTTTTATTTTCTCTTTTCTTTTTTTTTTTTTTTTTTTTTTACGTTTCAACGCGTAACAGTAATGATACTTATAGCATTGCAACAAAAAATATTACTTACTATCAAATTTACATTACGAAGGAATAATAAACGGATCGTATCGAAGTTTTACGATTTTTAAAAAAAAAAAAAAAAAAAAAAAAAAAAAAACAAAAAGAAGAAAAAAATCAAATGTCACCGATAATGAAAGATCATTATTAAATGATAAAGTCGAAATGTTGTATACGATTTTCTAATAAAATTGCAATTTAAAAGTAACATTAAAATAACAATGATAAACTTGCAATTCCTTTTTGATAATAGTTGCAATTTTTTAATAATCTTTCTTAGTATTACATCCCAGTAAACACACACACATATATATATATATATATCTTTCTAATCCAAAAAAAAAAAAAAAAAAAACAAAAAAGGTAAAACGTCGTAAATTTTTATCAGTCGTTAGTAAT
>NC_060976.1:2112500-2115000 GCF_910589235.1 Vespa crabro
TTATTTCTTTTTTTTTTAATAATAAATATATATATATATATATTTTTTATTTATTTGTATTTATTATTTGTATTAAAACAAATATATATACTTATTTTTTTTTTTAATAATAAAAAAAAATATATATATTCTATATATATTTATATATTTAATAATGAATAAATATATCTAAATATATATATATATATGTATATATACATAAATGAAAAGAAAAAATATAAATAAATAAATAAATAAATAAATAAATAAATAAATAAATAAATAAATAAATAAATAAATAAATAAATAAATAAATAAATAAATATACTTAGCTTTAGATAAATTTGATTTCGTATGAATTAATCGAACGAGTGATTATTATTTTGATTTAATAACGACGTGATTATGTAGGAGTTTTAAATAGAGTACGAGAAGACGATGAGGTTCATCGTATGACGCGTTCAGAGTTTTAAAGATAACAAGGTTTTGTTGTCCTACGCCTCAGTTTTAATTCTTGTTTTTTTTTGTTTTTTCTTTTTTTTTTATTTTTGTTTTTTTTTTTTTTTAAACGAGGACAACGAATGTTTCAGCGACATTAGCTGGCTACGATCGATTAAAATTCGTTGTATCTTTTAACCTGAAATAATAAATCCGTTTTCACGTTCTTACAAATTGTGCGATCTTTTTCGAGATCATATTTCGTTCGAGTGTCTGACGGACGAACGAAGATTATTATTTTCTTTTTTTTTTCTTTCTTGTTTTTTTTTTTTTTTTTTTCTGCCAAGCGCGAGCACATAAACACGTGCAACAATGAGAACCTGATACGCACGTGGAAATATTTTTTTTTCCTTTCCTTTTCTTTTTTTTTATACATACATATATATATATATATATATATATATATATATATATATTGTATATATATATTAAATCAGAGACATTTTCAAAGGGAACAAACGCGTGTTTTGTAAGGTCAACGACACACACACACACATACACATACGCACTCATGCATGCATGCATGCACGCATACAGAGATTTCTTTTTCATTTTTCTTATTTTTTATTTTTTACTTTTTATTAAATTTGAGACATTTTCAAGCGAAAAAGCACGTACACGTGTATAACGCGTTCGCGCTCACACGTACACACACAATATATATATATATATATAAAATAAATTTAGGATCTTAATTGTCAATCTTAATATTCTCAATATGAATTTTAATAAAATTTAACGATGTACGATTAATTATCAAGGTTTATCTATAACAGATAGGAGAGGGTTGTTAGTTAGTTCTCATAGGTGGTAACATACGAAAGTTATTAACAGCAGACGATAAACACGTCGGAAAAGAATAACTATCGACCTACACCCGTTAGAAGTTCACGTTACGTGACTTTTATAATCTCCACTTTTACCTTTTTTTTGTGTATGTGTATGTGTATGTCCTATGTATATACGTTTCACTAACACAATGGCGTATGAAACTGGATAGTAGTACCGGAATAGATATACGTTACATACAACGTTACAACACAACAATGGCTACGACCGTGTTATCAATCACTCGTACGTGCTATTCCTCTATTCTACCGTAATATTCTATCCATCGTAAATGATAGGCATATAAGACCGGTAATAGCGTTTACAAATGTGTCCACCCCCCCACTCCACCCTACCCCCACCCAACCCTCCTCTGACGTCGGGCCAAACGTGTGTATATATATATATATATATGCATCTGGCATCTGTGTGCACATATATGCATGTGTACTACATGTGCCAAGTATGCACATGTGCCCCTTCCTATCCTAACAGCCCCCCACCCCCACCTCCCACGCCCATCATGTACGTGGATGATACTTTGGCAATTTCTTTTTTTTTTTTTTTGTTTTTTTTTCTTTATTTTTTTGTCCCCACTTTCTTTTGATTTTATCTTTTTCCTTGTTTCTTTTTTTGTTCACCTCCTCTGATTTTTTCTTTCCCCACCATCTCGGCCGTCCCCCTCCCCTCTCCCTTACAACCCTCGGTGTGTCATCGTAGAGATAATATCTCATTTGGCGCGAGAGTGTGTAACGAGTATTGAAAAAAAAGAACAAAAAAAAAAAGAACAAAAAAAAAAAAAATGATAATATACGATAAAGAAAAAGAGAGAAAGAGAAAGAAGAAACACAGACGATCGTTTACGTTTTCTTTCTTTAATCTCGCGCGACATTAAAATCTCTTCTTTTCTTTCTTCCTCTCATTTCTTTCTTTTTTTCGTTTTCGTTTCCTTCCTCTTTTTTTTGTTTTTTTCTTTTTTTTTCTTTCTTTCTTTCTTTCAAAACATCAATCGATCGTCGTAGTTGTTTTTTTTTTCTTTTTTTTTTTATCATCGATCAATCGTCGTCGTCCTTCCTTTTTCTATCTTTTTTTTCCTTTTTTTTTTTTTTTTTTTTTTCTCATCGATCGATCGTCGTCGTTGTCTTATCCTTTTTTTTCCCTTTTTTTTCTACTTTTCTTTTCCTTTCGTCGATCG
>NC_060976.1:2117500-2127500 GCF_910589235.1 Vespa crabro
AGGGGGGGTAGGGAGCTCATGAAAAAATATAACCAGGTACTTCACCTATACGCGGTCGAAACGAAGAAAAAGCAAAAAAAAAAAAAGAAAGGAAAAAAAAAAGGAAGAAAATCCAAAAAAAAAAGAAACGAAAGAAAGAGCCGTTTCTACTTCTATCAGAGTGATGGAAAGGGTAAACCGCGTCAAAAGAAAAGAAAAGAAAAGGAACGAAAGAAAGAAACGAAAGAAACGAAAGAAAGTATGGTAGAAAGAGAAAAAAAAAAGAGTAAAAAAGAAAAAGAAGACGCAAGTGGAGGAGGAGGAGGAGGAGGAGGAGGAGGAGGAGTTGGAAGTGGAGAAAGAGGAAAGTGAAGGCTCGAGAGGACAGGGAGGGCATTGTTATCAGGGTCTCCGGAACTGCACAACGAGTACTACATATACTACCCCTGAAAAGGGTAAAGCAACCTTTCAACAAAGGATCTTTACCCTTTCGCTTTTTCGTTGAAAAAGTGAGAAAAGTGACGGGGGTGAGGTTAAGATATGTCGGAGAGAAAGAGAGAGAGAGAGAGAGAGAGAGAGAATAAGGGCTCTCGGGAGAGATATCAAGATTTCAAATAAACGCGTCTATAAATCAATTTAAAGTGAGTACCTTTTAAAGCAAGACCGTATTTATACTTTTCTAGACCCTACACCAAACGTGAATGTCATTGTCGAATATCTTTTACTTTTTCTTTTTTCTTTTTTTTTTTTTTTCTTTTTTTCTTCTTTTCTTTTTTCTCCCCTAAAAAGATTGCATGTTTATTATTTTCATTTAATCGAATACACATGCATAATTTTTCTTTGTTTTGTTTCGTTTTACAGGGTTGTAAATAGGGGTTTTATATATATATATATATATATCTCGTTCGGAAAGAAGTAAAGATTTAAGAAATGTATTTTCCTCATTAAATTAAAGAAATCTCAAAGCTTATGTGGTAAATATTTCATTGGTTTTTCTTGTTTCTTTTTTTTCTTTTTTTTTTTTTTTTTTTGTTTTTGTCTTTTCTTTTTTTTTTTCTGTATCACACTAATGGAAAACTTTTAACTTAGTTTATCTATTATTTATCATATATGCCAACTTCGTTGTTTCACGCTCGTTTCTCTTTACCGATATCGAATCTTTTCTTATTCGATAACTTTCTCGAAAGTGAAGTAAAAAAAATCGATTAAGGATAGATATATATAATATATACGTATGTACATATGTATATACGTATGCTATACATACACATATATATATATATATATATATATATATATATATTTATGGTACGTATATCGTGTAATTTCTTTTAAATTCAATTTCCTCGTGAATTCTTATCGAATTTATTACTTTTATGTATATATCTACACAACATTGTAGATATTTATGTACTTATATGTGTATATATACATATATAAGTACATATACGAATATATCGTATATTTATAAGATATTCAAATATAAGATATATTTTAAATATTCAACGAAATCTTATTTTTTTTATCGACTTTCTCGATATTTTAAATACGATGTAATATGCATGTAAGTAATATCGGAAAATATTATCATTCATATACATAACTATATATACATATATATATATATATATATTCTTTTTTATTTTTTTATATAATTTTATTTTTTATATACATATGTTAGATAATTTGTACGAATGATATACGAAAATATAATCAAATTATATATCCTCGAATAATTGGATAATATTTAAACAATTTTTTTTTAATATTCATAAATATATTATTTCTATTATAATTACATTATATCATATTATATTATATAATATATAGTATTATAATAACAATTTGGATTATTTCGTCCGTTAGAGAATTCATTGTACGAATAAAATTGATATTAAATATTAATTAATTCCTTTTCTCGATTCCTACTTTCATATTGACTATAATTATTTTCTTTTACTATACTTAATATTTTTTGTTCTTTATTTTTTTTTTTTTTTGTATATTGCATATTTTTTTGTATAAATTGAAGTTTGTATACCGATTGAAGGGGCGGAAAAAGAAGACGAAACAAAACGAAACAAAAAAAGATAAGAAAAACAAAAAAAAAAAAAAGAAAAAAGACTAACTTGAATTTTGGTTTTTCTTTTTTTTTTTCTTGTTGTTCTTTTCTCCTTCTTCTTTCTTTTCATAATAATCTCGAAGATTTGACGACGCCATTCCACACCTCGGCCGTGATTTATTACAAATTTTAATATTTATATATATTAGTAAAAGAAAGGAAACAAAAAAAAAAAAAAAGAAAAAAAGAAAGAAATCTTTCTTAGGATAAAATTCCAATTCTTTTCTTTTTCCTTTCTTCCTTTTCTTTCTTTTCATTCGAACAACAAATTTTTATCAAAAACCAATCGTTTCTCATTTGAAATAAAATCGTAATAAAACAATCTAAAGTTTTCCAATACGATAAGTTTTGGTTATAATAGAATTGAATAATAAATATGATCCCTTGATTAGAAAGTTACCCTTCTAGGCATACGCATTAAGTTTATCCATGCATGCATGCAAGCATGCACGCACGCATGCACGCACGCACGTATATACGGATACTCAAAATGCAATGAACGATTTTACAAGTATAATAGCATGACATTTCTTAATAAAAGTTCGATCAGAGGAAGGATAATACAGTTCAGTGATTAACGATTAATACGTGAAAATTACGTGATCGTGTTTGGAGTTAAAGCACCGTGAAAATGGTTCGAGGGGGTTTCTTTATTTTTCTTCTTCTTTTTTTTTTTTTCTTTTTGTTTTTTTTTTCCCTCGACAGAAAGGAGGACAACTATTGAGATGTGAACGATCGATCATGTTACTATGATGTATACTCTTGTCATATGTGTTACCCTAAAAAGAAAAACAGATGCTGTTGAATATTTAACTTTTAAATTAATCCCTTTAATTCGTTTTTTTTTTTTTTTTTTTTTTTTTTTTTTTTTTTTTTTTTTTTTTTTAAGAGAAAGAGATAAATATAATATAATAATAATAATAATAACGATAATAACACTGTCATTATTGTCTAATTAATTGTTTAGATATATCAATCCATAATAAATCATTATAATGATCTAGTCGTTTATACAATTTCCATTTTGATAACAATGGTTTATTTTTTATTATACAATTTATATATTACATATATATATATATATATATATATATATATATTATATAATTTAATATTATTATATAATATTACTATAATTAATTATAACATTTTATAATATAATAAATATTTCATTATATTATTTATTATATTCTAAATAATTAATTAATTAATATATATATATATATATATATAATATTATAAATAATTTATTATCAATGAATAATTAATAAAAATAATTTATAATAATATATATTATATGTAGTTACATTTTTCATCTCTTTTTTTTTATGTGTTTGTTTTATGGTTAATTATCATATAGATCGATCTACGATCACGTTTCAACGATCACGTTTCAACGATCACGTTATAACTCGCAATTAATTGTATAATAAATTGTAATGTAATAATGTCAATGATTTATGTAATTATTAAAGGATAAAGGATGAAAATAAAAATATAATAGAAAAATCAATAATTGAAGAAACAAAAGGAAAAAAAGGAACGTGATATCACTACATATCACATGTTATCAATATTATATTTTATAAAAAAAAGTATAAAAATATAATCCATTGGAAACATTCTGCCAAGATAATTAATATTTCCTTTGGAAAAATAATATTTCTCAATAATATCACTACTTTGCAATTCAATTTGTATAAACTTTAATGAGTAATTATTGAAGGATAAAGGACGAAAATAAAAATCTAATAGAAAAATAAATAATTGAAGATACGAAAGGACGTAACAACGTGACATTTTCATTAATACATATCAAATGTTATCAATATTATATATTTTATAAAAAGAAACATAAAAATATAATCCTTTGGAAACTTTCTGTCAAGACAATTAATATTTCCTTTTTAAAAATAATATTTCTCAATGATATTTCTCTATTTGCAAAATTCAATTTATACATATACTTTGAATATACGTGTGTACGTAGAATTTAATGGAAAAAAAAAAGAAAAAGAAACAAAAAAAGAAAAAAAAAGATAAATAAATAAATAAATAAATAAATAAATAAGTAAAAATAATATATCCATTTTTTTTCCCAATCAATATAACAAATTAAGAAAAGGAAACGATTCCCAATCGATCTATTATTATTAAATTATTATTTGTATTCGTTAAAAATAAAAGTAAATGAAAAAGAACAAAATAATATGAAAGAAAGAAAGAAAGAAAGAAAGAAAGAAAGAAGGGAAGTGAGAAGAATCGTGTAGAAAATGGTCGACCGGAAGAGTTTCAACTATACAGTATACTTATTTACTTACTTACTTACTTACTTACTTACTTACTTACATTGAGTTGATAAAAAACGATTGGTTGGTAGAAACGATGAATGGTGGAAAGGAAGCATTACTACGGTCGTTATCCAATAATTTTCCAAGATCTTATTTTCACAACAAGAAAACCTTTAAATTGGCCGTCCACTTACAGCAGCTTCAATTTGTTCACGTTCCTTTTTCCACCCTTTCCTTTCTATTCTCTCTCTCTCTCTCTCTCTCTCTATCTCTTTTTCAATCTATCTCTCTATCTCTATCTTTATCTCCTTCTTTATCTATCCTTTCAGCTTACCCGTCTCACATAGTTTTCTTCGTTCTTGCCAATCTTTCCCCTTCCACTTCCTCCACTCTTTCTTTTTCATGTTTCCTCTCTCTCTCTCTCTCTCTCTCTCTCTCTCTCTCTCTCTCTCTCTCTCTCTCTCTCTCTATCTTTCGCTCTCTCTTTCTTATTCTTTTCGCACCATCATCCGATCACCCTTTTCCCTCGATCGGTCGAAGTTGAGTTACTTTCCAATCTGTCGTCCTCCATAGAGGAGAAGAAAAGGCCATATCGATTTTATTACGTTTCCCGCGTTCTTCGAACTTTTCTCATCCTTCCCCTCCCCACCCCCCTGTCACTCTCTCTCTCTTTCTCTCTCTTTCTTCCTTCTCCATCCTTTTTCTTTCTTCTTTCTCTCCTTTCTTTCTCCTTTTTTTTCCTTCTTCCTCAACATCCTGTCCAACGTGATATAGATAATATATATACAGAGCTTAACTTAATATAATCATCTTCAATAATTCTTCTTCGTACTACGGTGTTATCATTGAGTTAACGAATGAAATGAAAAAGAAAAAAAAAAAAGAAAAAAAAAGAAAAAAAACAAAAAACACACCAAAAATCCAACACGAGACTAAAACTCAAAAGTTTCTTCTTCTTCGTAAATTCGTGATAAATGACAAACGACATCCCTTTTCCCTTTTCTTTTTTTTTTTTTTTTTTTTTTTTTTTTTTTGTTTCGTGTTCGTCAAACATTTTGGTATCTTCTTTGTCTTCGTTTAAAAAAGAATAAAAGAGAGGGAGAGAGAGAGAGAGAGGGAGAATGCATTGAAACAAACATTTTCATAAAACTAATATAAAAAAATCATAAAACTTATAAAAAAATAAAAAAAAAAAAAAAAACAAATCGATCGTATTCATGATATAAAATTAAAAATGTAATATCGTGTAAATAAAATGATCGAAATGATATCGATTATAGAAAATGAAGAAGAAAAAAATAATGGAAAGATCAAGGAAAAAAAAAAATTTTTAAACAATAATTATCGATATAAAGGATAATATCTAATCTTCGTAGTTTTTTTTTTTTTTTTTTTTTTTCTAAAAACAAAATATTTAATTATTATATATAAAACTTAATTAATATTCGAATCTTTCTGTTAATTGTTAATTTACGATAAAATAATATCCCTACTACTTCTTGAGTTCATTTAATCGTTAATTCGAAAGAAAAATGAAAAAAAAAAAAAAAAAAAACAAAATGAAAAAAAAAAAAGAAAAATGAAAAAGAAAATGAAAGAAAGAAAGAAAGAAAAAGGAGGAGAACTTGAAATTTTTCATTGAAAATTTAAAATTAAAATGGAAAAAAAGTCAAACGAGATAATTGAAATATTTCTTTTATCCGTCCTATTAATTATCGTAACTATTAATTAATAATTAATCGCATGCAATTAACACTCATCGTCATCATTATCATCATTATCATCATCATCGTCATCGTCGTCGTCGTCGTCATTATCATCATCATCATCATCATCATCATCAGTAATAGTCAGTAACAGTTATTAACAATCAATAATAGTCCAACAATCATTTAATAATTTATTCTAAATTTATTTAAATCATAATCTCTCCCAATAGACGTTTTTATAAAACATCCAATAAGAGTCCTACATTTACTTTTTCATCATTCTCATCCTCATCTATCGTTTGAAAAACATTTTGATCTCTGACTAATTAGAGCTTAACTAGGAATAATGAGCGTTCGTGGTTACGTTCGTTCGTTTCATCGTTCATTCATTCGTTCGTTCGTTCGTTCGTTCGTTCATTCTCGTACGTTCCATCGTTCCTTCGTTCAAGCTCCCTTAATTGCCGTTATAATTAATTGGAAGCTGTGAATAGGCGTCATGTGCTGCTGTCGGAGTATGGCAAAACCTAAAAGAAAATCTTTACGCGGGTTCCTCGTTAAACTACCGGTGTCTAATTCAGTAGAGAAAGAGATAGATAGATAAATAGATAGAGAGAGAGAGAGAGAGAGAGAGAGAGAGAGAGAGAGACTCTCATTCATCTAACTAATTTATTTTCTTATCTATAATTAAACATCAATCTAATGGACGTGAAAAAGTATTTATAATAAATTTTTAACAGACAGTCATTAGAAAGTCCCAAAATATATTTAAATATCTCTCTATGGTCAACATTCAAATTCTTACGACTTTTGTATTTTTTTTATTTTTCCCTTTTTTTTTTTCTTTTCTTTTTCTTTCTTTTCTTTTTTTTTTCTTTTTCCTTTTTTTTTTTTATTTCTTTCCCTTTTCATTTTTTTCTCTTCTCCCTTATTATCATTACGTATAAAAAAAATTTCTTTTTCATTAGTAAAATTTTTATCCTTTTCTTTTCTTTTCTTTTCTTTTCTTTTTTCCTTCAAATCATTTCTCATTTCTTTCTTTCTTTCTTTATCTGTTTATTAATTCTTTTTCGTAGAAATTATTATTATTTTTTTTGTGTTTTTTTTTTTTTCTTTTTTCTATACCGCCGTTTCCATTAGAAAGGAAAATCTTCTTTATTTGTCTCTTTTCCTTTTTTTTTTTTTTTTTTTTTTTATTTCTTCAGTGTTACTTCATTTTTTCATTATTTATTATAGTTACGTTCTCCTTCATTATACAAAGTTTAGCGTCCTATACTAATTTACTTATTTATTTATTTATTTCTCAATTCTTTTTTTTTTTCGTAAATTATTTTTCTCCTTCATTTATTTATTTACTTATTTATTTATTTATTTCTCAATTCTTTTTTTTTTCGTAAATTATTTTTCTCCTTCATTTATTTAATTATTTATTTATTTTTCAAAATTATTTCTTTTCCTTTATTTACTCATTTATTTATACATTCATTCTTTACTTTCTTACTTATTTACATATTTATTCATTTTTTAAAATTATTTTTCTTCTTTTATTTACTTATTCGTTCATTCATTCATTCATTCATTTATTTATTTATTTATTTATTTATATATAGCAAATATATATTAGGTCATATTATATATACGTTGTTTTTTTTCTTTATTTAGATCGTTGTTTGCGTTAGAAAAAAAAGTTTCAAGATTTTAATATCTGACGCCATACAGCGAGAGAGAGACAGACAGACAGACAGACAGACAGACAGACAGACAGACAAACAGACAGACAGAGAGAGAGAGAGAGAGAGAGAGAGAGAGAGAGAGAGAGAGAGAGAGAGAATGTGGTCCTAATTTGCATTTAATGAGCCTTATGTTGAAAGCGACCCTGAATACACGTTCTTTTTCTCTCTCTCTCTCTCTCTCTCTCTCTCTCTCTCTCTGTCTCTATCTTTCTATCTTTCTATCTCTCTCTCGATCCTACTTTTGAGGTTGGTTAGAAAATGGAGTTCCTTTTTTGTCCCCAGGCACTTTTCTTTCTGCTTCGACGTCTTTTTCCATATATCTCGATTGACTCCAGAACTTGCGGCGATCTTTTTCACGTCGATTTGATTGATCGCATCGATCACGCTTTTTTAACATTCATCCCGCATACCCTTTCAACCAACCTGATTTCTTCCAACCCCCTGAAATCAAAGGAATCAACGATTCTCTCTCTCTCTCTCTCTCTCTTTCTCCTTATTCCGCTGTAATTCTGATGTACCCCATTCCCTCATTCCTTCATCCCCCTACTACCATCCCACCTGCAACTCCCATTCCCTTTACCCCGGATAACATCGCTTTTCGATTTAAACTCCGCGTTAAACCCCTTTGCATGGTTCCAAACCTACAAGCTCTAAGAGAATCGAAAGATTTATTTCGTCGATCGTACCAAAAGCCATTCGTTTTAAATCACCTTGGATTTTTATCGTAAGTGAACGGTTAAACGATGATTTCCTCTCCCCCACTATCGCCCCTCTCCCTTCCTTCCTTCCTTCCCTCCCCCCAATCCCTCCACATAGTAATTATTTTTCCATATTTTTTTTGTCATTGCTTTTCTTTCTTTCTTTCTCTTATTTTTTTTCTTTCTTTTTTTCCTTTTTTTTCCTTTTTTTTTTTTTATTTCATCCTCCCTCTATTTCCATAATCCATTATCCTTGTTCAATTTCTTAACGACACGCGAAAGTAAGTTATTTCATTGTATCTAATTCTTTTTTTCTTTTTTTTTTCTTTTTTTTTTTTTTTTTTTTTTTTTTGTTATTATCATATCTATTTGTATTTCTGTTTTTTTTTTGCTTCTTTTTTATTTCTTTCTTTCTGTTTTCTTCTTTTTCTCTCGCGATACGTTTTATTGAATTTCTATATCAACGTAATAATTCGGATTGTTCGTTTAATATAAATGTAAATCAAGAAAGTTGATTTTAAATGAAACCTAAACGTTAATACTTAATACTGTATTCTAATTATATTTCTATACTATAAATTTGTATCTAAAGTTTCGTATAATTATTTGTAATAATTATTTATTTATAAAGAACGAAATAAAAATAAAATCGTAATTGTAACGTTTCAATCGATGTCGTTTATAATTAATTGACTTATATTTTGATTCAGTTAACAATGAGAATATAATAAATTAACGAAATAAATATTAAATTGAATATAAGGACATGAAAAGGAGGATTGGAAAAAAAAGAAAAAACAAAAAAAAAAAGACAGAAAGTCAAAAATTAAATCAATATTATAAAGAAATTTTGATGAAGTATCTAGTTCGTTCCTTCTTTTCTTTTCTTTTTCTTTTCTTTTTCCTTTCTTTTCTTACGTTCCTCTAAAGAAACTTTTACGTTTCAAATAAATACAAATACGTAAAAATAAAATTCATGTTCATCAATATATTCATCATTACGATGTGAACACTATGAATTTATAATGGCAAATGTAAGATCTTTTATTGGTGTTAAAGAAAGAAAGGAAAAAAAAAAAAAAAAAAAAAAAAAAGAAAAAAAATACAAAAATAAAAAATACAAAAGAATTAAAACAAAAAAAGAAAAGAAATTAATAAAAGAATAAAAGAACAAAAGACGTAAGTACAGATTCCAATGGATATGAACGATATATATATGTATATATATATATAATAAGAATGTTCGTATATGTATCTGTGTGTTTATATCTGTGTATTTGTAACGTAAATGTGTGTGTGTGTCAAAAGTGTAGGATAGAAAAGTCTGATACGCCAAAAAGCAATTCCTACCCGACATTTGCTATCAAAGAGAGAGAAAAAGAAAGAGAGAAAGAGAGAGAGAGAGAGAGAGAGAGAAAAGATGTTCGTCCCAAATAAGAACTCCTTGGCTCGTTGTAATTCCAACCAAGTA
>NC_060976.1:2137500-2152500 GCF_910589235.1 Vespa crabro
TCTCTCTATCTATCTATCTATCTATCTATCTATCTCATTCATTTTTATATGTAAATATTAAAACTTATTAGGGGATATATTTCATGTAAAATAATAAAATATTTAATAGCTTATCACATATATATATATATGTGTGTGTGTGTGTGTGTGTGTGTATTTATTTAAATATAAATATATGTATTCATTAAAAAATAAATATATATATATATAAATTTATTAAAATTTATTTTTAATATGAATACCTACATATATATATATATATATATATATTTATTTATTTATTGATTTATATCAATATATGTATCCCCATAACAATTTATTCTATTTACAAAAACTTTTTGTTTCATTATTATAGGTTTGTTATTTACTTTCGTTCTCCTATCATATTGGCAACAACGATCTCGAAGAAATAATAATAATACATAGATAAGTAGAATAAAATAGATATATCCTTCTCCCACCCAGACCCCATTCCCACCCCACCCCCTCTTCTCTACCTTCTATCCATTCAACCATCCATATTTATTATAGATAAAATGAATGAAACTCGAAACTGTTCGGCGCGTAGGACATTTATTTCATTTCCTATCAATTATTTTCAATTTAATTTTAATTTTATCAAATTTAATCTCTTTCAACCTAATATCTCCTGACCAAACCCATCAACCACACACCCACCCAACCACATACCCATTCAACCACCCATCACTCTTCTATACACACCCCGTCCTTATTCACCCTGTTACTACTTCTCTATATCGTTTCGTTCAATACGCGGATATAAATGCGCCGAGTATTAAGTGTTTTTAATCAATTATCAAAGAATTTCGTTTAGGTACGTGAGAGAGGGGATGATGGCTGGGCGATGAAATGAAATTATTCGACGATTATTATTTGTCCGGTGAAATAAATAATGTTTATTTTTTTTTTTTTTTTTTTTTTTTTTTTTTTTTGTAAATATACGCTCATTCATACGACATCTAATAACGTTTACTCGTACATAAAGTATTCAAAACTTAAAAAGAAAAAAAAAAAAGAGAAATATATATATATTTTTTTTTCTCAATTACAAAACTCCAATATTATCCAAATTGTGGATAATATTACGAACGAGTGAGCCAGAGGAAAAAGATAAAAAAAAAAAAAAAAAAAAAAACAAAACAAAACAAAACAAAAATCAATCAAGGATCTTTCGTCTCTTTTTATTTAGAAGAAAAAAAAAAGCAATTAATTAATTCCCTTCAACCGTCAGATATTTATTACAAATTTCTATATCCTGAATCAAACGATATGGCAGAACGTTAAATGTCGAAATGGAATCGAAATTGAAAGATGAAAAAAAAGCAAAAAAAAAAAAACAAAAAAAACAAAAACAAAAATCAAGAAAAGAAACAAAAAATCCATCTATATTTTTTTAATTACAAAACTCCAATATTATCCTACATTTTGTACTATGAAAACGTCAATAAATCGGAGGGGAAAAAAGAAAGAAAAAATTGAATGAAAGAAAAAAACAAAAAAAATTTTTTTTAAATGAACAAGAAAAAAAGAAAAAATACAGGACAAAGAAACCAACCAAAAATCTTTCGCTCCTTTTTATTTAATTCTTTTTTATTAAAAAAAAAAAAAAAAAAAAAAAAAAAAAAAAAAAAAAAAAAAAAAAAAGAATCAATTAACTCCCAACATTGTCAAATATCTATTACAAATTTCTAATATCCCTGATCGAACGATATATATATATACAACGTAACGTTAAATATCGAATCGAATCGAATCGATTCAAATTCCAAAAGAAAAACAAAAAAAAAAGAAAAAGTAATAGAAAAAGAAAAAACAAATCGTACGTAGCAGGGCTAATGGTCGTTCAGATAAGTACTGCGTAACCATAAATAAATCATCTCTCATAGTTGATATATACAGGGGGAGAGGTGGGTAGGGGGTTGGGGATGGGGTAGATTGGAGTGGTAGAGTAGAGAATAAAGAAAAAGGAAGAAGAAAAATAGATAGTGCGGATGGGTGCGTGGCTGTGGCGGAGGAGGGGGGCGGAGGAGGGGGGCGGAGGAGTGGGGTGGGGGTGGGGGGGGTGAGCGAGAAAAATAGATCATCGATCGAGAACATTTGTGTAGAGGGTTAAAACACCACTACTGTCAAGACTAGACAAAATGCTACGCTTTTACGCAGTCTGATAAGGGGACGGGAAGGGGGATTGAAGGAGAAGAGGAAACGAAGCTTAGGGGAATGACGGGGTGGATGGGGGGGGGGGGTTCAGAAGGGGGGGCCCGAAAACAAATTGCTAAATTGAACGCTTACGAATCACAAGGAGTCCTCGTGATTTTTCATTGTATGAATTGTGCGATCTCCCCCCCCCCACCCCCACTCTTCAACCAACCCCCTCTGTGTCCCTTCTATGTCTCCCTACTATACCTATCTTCATCCTCCTTCTATCTTCCTTCCTTCCTTCGTTAGGACCAAACTACTGTAATCTATGGTACACGCGTATAAGACTACGGGGGGTGCGTATATCGTGGGGTGCGTAAATTACGATACGAGGGATGATTTCTCTAACGTGCGATTAAAATAATTTTACATTTTACCACCACTGACTACTATTATTACTACTACTACTACTACTACTACTACTACTACTACTATTACTACTACGTGATTTAATTTTTACAAACGTGTTAATGATTATAATATATATATATATATATATATATATATATATATATATATATATATATATATATATAGAGAGAGAGAGAGAGAGAGAGAGAATGGGAATAATTCAAACGAATGATTTTCATTGAATAAAAAAAAAAAAAAAGAAAAAAAAACAGAAAAGTATCATTCGACACAAGTAATTTATTTTGCTTTTTTCTTTCTTCTTTTTTTCTTTTTTTTCTTTTTTTTTTTCATTTACCAGCAGCTCGATATAACAATTTTCTTTCTTCCTTTTTCTTTTTCCTTCATTTTTAAATTATTTTTTCTCTTTTTGCTTTTGCTTTCATTTTTTGTGTGTTTTCATGTTTTTTTTTTTTTTTTTTTTTTTTTTTTTTAAGGCAACATTTTTGTTCAGTTTCGATGAAATGTTAAATGACACGAACAATTGTTATAACGTTTTCATATACCACTTATGTACGATTGTAATTTGAATAAAAAAAAAAAATAAATAAATAAATAAAAAAAAATAGTGACAAAAAGAAATTTGATAATCGTGTTAAATTCTTTTTTTCTCTTTCTAGCTTTGACATTAGAAAATATATTATGGAATATATATCGACCCGTCTGTGATACGTCCTTGAACATTTTCTTTTTTTTTCACATCACATTCGAAATCAAACATATATATATATATATATATATTTTTTTTTTAATTTTTTCTTAAATAACTATGATAGATTTACGTTCAATTACAAAAGATATATATATATATATATATATATATATATATATATATATATATATGTTAAAGGGAGAAAAAGAAAGATCTAATTTAGGGTAGTAAAGCGTTATAGCTCGAAGGGGAAGACATTAGAAAAATCTCTATTTGCTGATGCACCCTCTTCATAGTGATATCATAAATAACATTTCGAATGGAAAAGTAGCATCCTCGTAAAAATTGGAAAACACTATCCGAGGGTGCCGAATGAGAATCTCTCCAATTTCGTAGATCTATAAGATCTATATATATATATATATATATATATATATCTATAAATAAGGATGATTTCGTGCACCGACGGGCAAGTAGCGCGGCGTTTACGTTTTGATTTCGAACGTGATCTACGAGGTATTGGCCACGTGTACGGTGGTGACTTTTTGCCGATCGATAGGGTGGTATCACGAGAGTACACGCATTATTTACGAAGTCCTATCTAAGTAATAAAAGGGATAAGAAGTGATCGAAATAAGGGTCGAGATAAGATAATATATTAGAGGTAATTTCGTTTTTCTCTTTTTTGTTCTCCTTTTTTTCTATTTCTATTCGTACTGAATTTACATAATATATTTTATCTTTTCAAGATAGAATAATTTTCTATGTGATATATATATATATATATATATATATATATATATATATATGTTTTCATCATTTAGAAGTAATAAAAATATAAAGAGAATTATTTCCTAATTTTTTTTTTTTCCCTCGAAATAAACATTCAACGAGTAACGATGAAAGAAAAATGTTGAATAACCATAATCACGTCAAATTCTTTCGTCAAAATTTATGATAAAAATAATAGAAATACTGAAGAACTGTACACACATACACACTCATACACACACACACATATATATATATAGTGGAATAGTTAAATTGGGAATAGTTTATCTGTTTATATATCTTTTCCCTTTGTTCTAAGAAATATTTCAAACAAACATGAAACTTCTATTTTCTGAGAGAACGAATCTCGGGCATTTCGTTTCTACAGATACGAACATTAAAATCGTTTAAAGTCTATTTGGAAGAGTAAAGACAAAAGAAAATGAGACAGAGAAAGAGAAAGAGAAAGAGGAGATAGAAAGACAAAGATAGCAAGAAAGTGGATAGAGTGAGAGTAAGGGAGAGTTTGAGAGTGAGAGAGAGAGAGAGATAGAGAGAGAGAGAGAGAGATCGTTCTCTTACTCTAACTAAAATCGAATCGAAGTTCGTTCGAGTTTCAGCGAGTCGTGACAAAGTGTAGCGAGCTTGAGATCGCTCGAGCAGAATAATTCCGGCGTTACCCGTACTTCGTAGTAACCGGCGTTTTAACACAAAAGGGCTGGGCGATGGATGGATGGGGTGGTTGTGTGTAGGGGCGCGCGCGCGCGCGCGTGCCTACTTGCTTGCCTGCCCACACGGTTATTCTCTTTTCGTCTGTACGGTGGTTGGTAAGGGAGAGTAAGAGGAATGAGAGAGAGAGAGAGAGAGAGAGAGAGAGAGAGAGAATGAGAGAGAATGAGAGGATGAGAGAGAGAGAGAGAGAGAGAGAGAGAGAGAAAGGCTGTCGCAAGCACCGCTCGATTTCCATTCGAGGGAAATCGGACGGAAGGTCACACGGCTAGTGTTAAATTAGCCGTGCGGAATGAAGCACGACGATGAAGAAAATGAAGAAGAAGAAAAAGAAGAAGAAGAAGATGAAGATAAAGATGAAGATGAAGTGGAAGAAAAGTAAAAGAAGAAAAGGAAGAAAGAGAAGAGGAAATAGAAGAAGAGATAAAGGAAGGGGAAGTAAAAGAGAGGATGATGATAAAGTAGAAATTTATTCGTCGTCCTCGTCCTCGTCCTCGTCCTCGTCGTCGTAGTTTTTGAGAGAAAGAAAGTGAGAGAAAGAAGATTCTAACAGAAATTACGGACTTCAAATCGGTCTTCTCTAAAACTCTCTATGACCGAATGAAATGGGATAAAAATAAAAATAAAAATACAAAAAAAAAAAAAAGAAAAAGAAAAAGGAATAAAGTGAAAGAAATATATATATATATATATATATATATATATATATATATAAATGAGTAAATAAAATGAAACGAAGGGTAGTAATACAAAGGGTGGGTATAAAAAATCTAAGAAGAAGGTTGATCATTTCTTCTTATGCTCCAATTCAGGCTTCGATTTTGTTCTTTCTATCTCTCTCTTTCTCTCTCTCTCTCTTTTCTTCTTCTTCTTCTTTTGCTTTGTACGATGGAAGGGCGGAAAAGACGAGAGAGAGAGAAAGAGAGAGAGAGAGAGAGAGAGAGAATCGTCGAGAGAATCGCTTCCTTGGAAAACGAGGGTTTTTCGTAATTTCCCGAGGGTGAAGCACCGAGAAACGTGCCGATGTCGTCTTCGTCCTCGTACTTGTCTTTCTCTCTAACCATCCCTTCTTTCAACCTCACACTCACCCCTCATTTCTTACTTTCTTCTAACGTCTCGTAGAATACTCGCATAGTTCAACTAGTCCAACGAAAGAGAGAGAGAGATAGAGAGAGAGAGAGATTGCTAATCTTTCGTGTCGTACAACAAATAATACAATAGAAAATAATAAATAGAAAAATGATAAACCATAGGAGTAAATATTTTACACGTAATAAGGAAAATGGTTCAAAAAAAGGGGAAGGGGGGAGGGTCGGGGAGGATAAAGGAAAAAAAAAAGATTGCAAGAAAAAGGAAAATTATCCTTAAATTTTCAAATCGCATTTTTTTTCTTTTTTTTTTTTTTTCAAAGCGCATTATTTTCTCATACTACATCGTATCTATTTGATCGATATATTTGTGAACGATAATATGGACAATTAATAGCGTTTCATTACTATCACATGTTTCCTTTTTTTTCTTCTTCTTCTTTTCTTCCCCTTTTTCTCTTTTTTCTTTTTTTTTCGAATCATTATTCGTTCGATTCAAAAATATTCGATGAAATTGATTATTACGTACTAGATAAAGTATAATAAGAGTGTGACTTAACTTAGATTACTATAATCAAATTATTTTCGGTAGAATGACGCGTTAAACGGGGTGAATCGAGTTAAGAGATAGTTATGAATAAAATAATTCAATTAACGATGATATGCAATTAATTATGATCGTGGTATTAATTAATTAATAACAAGAAAAATAATAATAATAATAATAATAATAATAAGAAGAAGAAGAAGAAGAAGAAGAAGAAGAATAAGACTTATTGTTCGAGAGTGAAAATAAAAAGGGTAGGACAAAAAAGAAAAGCAAAAACAACAAAACGGGGGAGGGGCGGGGAAAAAAAAAGGGGAGGAGAAAAACAAACGAGCAAGAAAAAGAAAAGATAAAGAAAAAGAACAAGAGAAAAGAGAAAAAAGGAACAAAAGAAAATGATTAGGAGAAAAAACAAGAAAGAAAACAAAATAGGAAAGAAAAAAAGGAAAAGTACGAAGAATAAAACGATTCGTCGTAAAAGTAATAACTTCGTTTTAAGTTCCGTTGTAAGTTTGTTGTAAGTTCGTACACAGTGAACGGTCCGTCGATTGAATGTTACGAGGGGAAAAAAAAAAGAGAAGAGTAACGACAGAACGTATGTACGCGAACGAACGAACGAACGAATGGTTGTTGAGGGGTAGACGGGAGGGAGGGGGCGTAGTGGGGGATGGAAAATTCTCTTGGTTTGGTCCAATGCGAAAAGGGAAGAGAAGAAAATTCCTTAGGGATGGAACGGAAAGAATGGAAGAAAACGGAAAAAGGGAGGACGGCTAATCCATTCCATTTGCAATGGTGGCTTTCGTCTACCCTACCCATCTTTTCTCCCTCTCTCTCTCTCTCTCTCTCTCTCTCTCTCACCCTCTCTATCTCTCGCCATAACAGTTAGAAATGCATTTTCCTTTTCTAATTTCTCTATCTCTCTTTTTTCTATTTTCCCGATTCTCTCTCTCTCTCTCTCTCTCTCTCTCTCTCTCTCTCTCTCTTTTTTTATTCCACGATAGTTGGAGAATCAAGGTCCTTAAAGACCTCTTATCTAACGTGAAAAGAAATGATCCTTCTCTCTCTCTCTCTCTCTCTCTCTCTTTCTCTTTCTCTGTGTGTGTGTGTGTGTCTTTTTTAATTCCTTTTTCTTTTCTTTTTTCTTTTTCCTTTTTTTTTTTTTTTTTCTTTTTTCTTTTTTTCTTTCGACATAACTAACTTGTCGCCTCTGAAACAGAGAAAGCAATCTCCAAGGGGTTTAAACTTGGCCAAAAGCAATTCCAATGATTTCACGGATTCTCGCGACGTATCCCGCGAACGAGAGGCACCTTTTACCTCTGAACGAATGAAGTTCGCACGAATGTACGTACGAAATGGCTTGGTATGTATATAACTCCCTCCCTCTACCCACCTAACATCCTACTCTTACATACGCATATATATATATATATGTGTGTGTGTGTGTGTGTGTGTGTATATATATAGGATGATTTCAGACAGGTTAAAAAATTATTTTCAAGATTGATCATGTAATATTTCTCTTTCTTTCTCTCTTTCTTTTCATTTTGTTATTTTTCTTTTTTTTTTTCTTTTCGAGAGAGAGAGAGAGAGAGAGAGAGAGAGAGAGAGAGAGAGAGAGAGAGGAAAGTTATCTACTTTTTATAATTTTACAATTTCAAATAAGAAAAAGAAAATAATAATAATAATAATAATAATAATGATGATGATGATGATGATAATGATATCGTAATGGATTTAGAGAAATAATAATAGATCTTTAAATATCATTTAAATTCTTTTTGAATGACAATAGGGAACTTTTGGTCCACCCTATATATATATATATATACATGCATGTGATATGTGTGTGTGTGTGTGTGTGTGTGTGTGTGTGTGTGTGTGCGATGAGTGAGAGATAATATGCAATAGCCGAGTTATTCGTGCGAGTTCGATAGGATTTCGAATACGCCAAATTCATCTCTCTCTCACTCTCTCTCTCTCTCCCTCCCTCTCACTCTTTCTCTCTGTTTCTCACGATAAGCCGCTTTAAAGGATCATCCTCTCACCGTTTTTTAACGATATTTTTCTTCGCTCGTTAGAGCTCAGGATTATCGTTATAGCACTGATCGTTCACTCTCTCTCTCTCTCTCTCTCTCTTTTTTTCTGATACTCATACACGCTTTCTTTTTTTCTTCTTTTCATTTTTCTTCATCTTTTCTTTCTCTTGCTTTCTTTCCTTTCTCTCTCTCTCTCTCTCTCTCTCTCTCTCCCGACGATCATTTTTTTTTTCTTTTTGTCAACATTTCTTGTTCAATCCAATGCAATTCTCACTGACCAATTCCAATAATTCCAATGCTTTGACGTATACTTCGAATTAATTTTCGAGCGTACCACTGTGATAAACTTAAAAGTAAATCGTGAAAAATCTAATACTGATCGTATAATATTACCTTTTCCTTTCTTTATCTTTTCTCTTTTCTTTTCCTTTTCTTTCTATTATCAAAAATTTTTGTATTCTTTCTAATTCTTTCTATTATCAGAGTGTCTTCATCGAACGCGAATCGAGATTATCGAGATAATAATAAATAAATGATGTTCGTTCGAGAGAGAGAGAAAAAAAAAAAAAAAAGAAAAAAGATAAACAAAAAGAAAAGGGAAAAAAATAAAAAACAAAAAGAATATCTCTCTCGGATCGATCAATCGTTATTTATAATTGGAATAATAATCACGATAATAATGCTAATCGATTAGTAAATGATTTGTAGAAAAAAAAAAAAAGAAAAAAAAACGAGAAAGAAAGAAAAAGAACTATCCGTTAAAAAAAGAAACAAAATTTGTTTAGAAATACGTTTATATAATATATCGAATAAATTGGTATTCAATGAACAATAGATAGAAAATAATATGTGCTTCAAAATAAATAAATAAATAAATAAATATATATATATATATATATATATATATATATTTATCTCTTTATTATTTTTGTTATTTACTTGATAACATTCGAAATAATGAAAATTTCAGAACGAAAGGAAACGGAGATTTCGTAGTTTGATTCGATGAACGAGACGACAATACAGTCCTTAACGAAAAAGTTTCTTTCCTTCGTCACGGTGTTGATTATAATGAAAGAAAGAGAAAGACAGAGATAGAAACAAACAGAGACAGAGAGAGAGAGAGAGATAGAGAGGGGGAAGAGATAGATACATACAGAGAGAGAGAGAGAGAGAGAGAGAGAGGAACCACTGGAGTGGGGATGAGGAAAGGTGACTTTCATGAAAGAGAGTAGAGTAGCATTTCGAAATTTAAACGAACACAATCTTAGCTTCGCTAAGGTTAGAGATCGTACATTCGAAAATTGTGCTTCTCTCCAAGTTGATGCATATATATATATATATATATACTGGCATCAGCATCAGCATCAGCATCAGCATCAGCATCTGCATCAGGATCAGGATCAGCACCAGTACCAGCACCAACATCAACAGTAAGTAGCGACAACGCTTTAAGTAACGCGCGTCTATTACGGGCATAAAGCGCGTTTCCACGGCAAAGTACACCAAATGCGGGAGTACTATCGTAATGGAATCTATGGAAACGTCGTAACAGTACAAACAACAAGTAGAGACTCCTTCTTCTCCTCCCTCTCCTCCTCCTCCTCCTCCTCCTCTTCCTCCTCACCGTTTACACCTCACTCTTGTGAGTGAAAAGTTCTCTTTTCGTTGGATTTCAAAGAAGGAGCCAAAAAGAGACAGATAGAGAAAGGGAGTGAGAAACAGAGAGAAAGAGAGAGAGAGAGAGAGAGAGAGAGAGAGAGAAAGAGAAAGAGAGGTTTAGCGAAACATGTCTGTTGTCATCTCTCTCTCTCTCTCTCTCTCACTTTCTCTCTTTGTCTTTCATTTTCTCTGTCTCTCTTTCTCACTTTATTTCTCCTTATTCCTTGATCTATATCCTTCTCTTTTCATTCTCTTCGTTAATTTCTCAATGAAGAATTTCAAACTATATATATATATATATATCAAGAAAGAGAAAGAAATAGGAGAGAGAGAGAGAGAGAGAGAGAGAGAGAGAGAGAAACGTTTCGATTATTGATTCTTAAAGAAAATATAAACACGACGTTGGTATTTTCATTTGATAAAACTATCAACGTAACTTTCGAATTGTCTTTTCTCTTTCTCTCTTTGTTTTTTTTTTTTTTTTTTTTACACGTACATTTACAATAGTAAAATATAATCTAATCGTTTTAATATTCCTTTTATTTACAATGAAATAATAAAATTTCTAATCGATTTATATATATATATTATTAAGCGTTCATATTCGTATACGTGTGTATGTTAAAGAGAGTTTAGATATAAATGTTGGAATTTTTATTGTTTATCAATTAAATATATAACAAAATATTTGTTTAGGAAACGATAGAACAACTATTCTATACTATCTGTTATACGTACATACGTATTGTTACCTACGTATCTTTATATATCTATTTATCTATTCATCTATCAAATTATCTTCTTGAACGATCAGATTTTAATCGTTCTAACAATCGTTTTATACTGTAGATGATAGAATTTTAATCGACTTGTTATACCGTTTCAAATATCACCCATACATCCGCCTCTTTTCCACTGATAAACGTTATTGCTCTCTCTCTCTCTCTCTCTTTATATAAATATATATACAAGAAAGAGAAAGAGAAAAAGAGAGAGAGAGAGAGAGAGAGAATATATTTCAGTTTTTTATCGCCAAAGAAAATAGATAGATAAATAGATAGATAGATAGATAGATTTAGATAACGTTTTGTATACATTGATAAAAACTTTTCATCTTTCATTTACGAAATTATTACGATCATATGTACGATATTTAATCGAATCATTCTCGTTCTAATCGGTTCGTTCAATAATATTCATATTATATACGTAACATTAGTTTCGTTTGAAACGAAAATTTATATCGAATTTGAATCGACACATAATATAAGAATTAAAAATACATTGCCTATGACCTTTGGCCTCTGACATCCTCAAAGCATCTTATCCATTCTTTCCTTATCCCCTCACCCTCCCCTCACCCTCCTACCTTAACTAGTATCTACGATCAATTGATCTTCATGCTGTAAGTATTAAAACGTGACTATAAAAGAATTTAATTAATCCGGATGATCGGACGAGTCATAGTCAACGATTTAAAGGAAACTTTGGAAATTGTTAGAACATAGGAGAATATCTCTGTGATCCTAAAGGAGATTAAAACGGACGCTTTACTCCTCTGAAATCTCGAATCGAATTTATATGTGTGTGTGTGTGTGTGTGTGTGTGTGTGCGCGCGCGAGCACGCGCGTATGTGTATATGTGTATATCTGTGTCTACGTCTCTGTCTGTTTGTATGTCTCTCTCTCTCTCTCTCTCTCTCTCTCTCTCTCTCTTTCTCTGTGTATGTGTATGTGTGTGTGTGTGTGTGTGTTCTCGTTCGTGTTAAATTGCTTGCTAGCTACTTTGGATTAATTTCATGGAACTCTGCCTCTCTCTCTCTCTCTCTCTCTCTCTCTCTCTCTCTCTCTCTCTTCTTCTTCTTCTTCTTTCGGTCTTAAAAAATAAATTGTTAGAGAAGGATGAGAACATTTCTCTTAGATGCCATAACGAAACTCCTTAGGCGATCTTCGATGAAAGAGCTCGGGCCTATTAGAAGTGCCATTTCCGAGATTCTGATTAATTCACGGCAAAGAAGGAAATGCAATGCTGGCATACGGGAGAGAAATGTACATATATATATATATATATATATATATATATATATATATATATATATATACATATATACATATATACGTATATACATACACGTACATATACAGTTAGATAAATAGAAAGAGTGAGAAAGAGTAAAATTCGTCGACTCGATTTCCTTTAGACTAATGTCTCAACTAACCCCCACCCCTCTCCTCCTTACCTTACCACTTAATTCCTTTATTCCTTAACGAACCTTCCCCCTTACCCTCTAACCCTCATCCCATAACCTTTATTCCCTTTTAACTTCCTCCCAATTTTTTTTTTTTTCTTTAAATACCAGAGGATTACATTAATTAATCGGAAGGCGAACAATCTGAAAATCTGTGATTTTTCACCAAAAAACGATATTTAAACGAACGACAATGGATGGGATTAATTTTCGGTTATAATCGATAAATAGAATCACGATCTATGATACAAAAATCTCTTTTTCTTTTATAAGCTTGTTAAATGAAAGATTGATTCGATCTTAAACGTGAGATTAAATAAGTCGTTAATTGGGATTCGTTGAGGATCACATTTTGTTCACCCTTTAATATTCCATTCTTCGTTTTAAGGGATAGAAAAGGAAAGAAAGAATTTATATTACGAAAATTTGTATAATACGAAATCGTTAGAAATGTACTACGACGTTTAGAATTTATCATAATAATAATAATAATTTTTATTATAATAATAATAATTATAATAATTAATAATTATAACAATAATTATTATTATTATTATTACTTATTAATATATTTTATATTTTACATATTAATATATTTATGCATATTAATAGTTATAAATATAATAATAATAATAATTATTATTATTATTATTATTATTATTGATGTATCAATATTATTTCTAATGTTTATATTTAATAGAAACTTATAGAGGGTTTTAAATTTAAGAAGAAGAAGAAAAAAAGAAAGAAAAAAAAAAACAAGAATAAATGAACAAATAAATAAGTAAATAATAATAAAGAAAAAACAAATCGTAAGTTTATATTTTCGCATTATCCTAAATAGACACCAATAGGGATAGATATAAGTATATTATTTATATTTATATACATACTTACACACACACACACACACACACACACACACACACATATATATATATATATATGGGAGTTATGTATTTCCTTGAGAAAAATAACGTAGATTTTTCAACCGGATGGAGCCCATTTACGGATTTATTTTACCTTCGGAGTTTATATATCGATCTTATCTTGGAAAGCACTGGCATTCCTGCCGATTGCTTGGCTGGCACTCTGGCTTCTTCTTAATGGCGTAAAGTGCGATCGAAATGGCACCTATTCGTCTGGTTTTACCACGCTCCGTTCGTTCAAACGTAACATAACGAAACGAAAGGCCGTGTATTAAAATCATTTGGATATTTTACATTCCCTTATATTTCTTTCTTCTATTTGTTTATTCGTTTATTTATTTTATTTTTTGTTTTTTTTTCTTTTTTCTTTTTTCTTTTCTTTTTTTTTTTTTTAAATCGACGGACCAGACGAAGAAATAATAGCATCTTTTTTTATTTTTTTTCTCTCTCTTTTTTTTCTTTTTTTTTTTCTTTTTTTTTTTTTTTTTATCGTCAAAAAGTTTTAACGCCGCCGAGAAGGATCGTAAATATGTAATTTCAGTATTTTCAATAAAAAAAGTTACTAGATTTTAGTTGTTCGCTTAGATATAAAATACTGAACGCTTTTACGATATAAATATATATATATATATATATATATATATATATATATATATATATATATATATGTAATAAAAAATAAAAATAATAATAAAAAAACAAAAGCAAAAAAAAGAACAAGAAAGAAAGGGATACTATACACGATTTTATTTATTTAGATATGAGATACGAAATATTTTCAAATAAAAGGAAAAAAGAAAGTACCATAAAGTTATTCATCTGGATACCACTAGTAGGATATCAATTATTTTTTTCTTTCTAATATAAAATACAACGGCCTATTTTATTTACTCTTACACACACACACACACACACACACACATATATATATATATATATATATATATATATATAAAATACCTCAAAAATTTTTCGACATAAAAAGAAAAAAGAATACTATATAACGTTGTTTATTTAGATATACGAGATACGCGAAACATTTTCAAATAAAAAATAAAAAAGAAAAGAAAAGAGAGAGAGAGAGAGAGAGAGAGAGAGAGAGAGTACCATAAAAATTTTTATTTAGCTAACCATAAAATATCAATTATATTTCTTTTTTTTTTTTTTTCTTTTTTTTTTCTTCTAATACAACAATACGATACATTCTATATAACAATAGAATATTTTATTTATTCATACATAAAATATTAAACGTTAATATAAAAAGAATATATATATATATAAATAAATAAATAAAAAAATAATAATAATAATAAAAGAAAAAGAAATACCGACGTTATTGATGCGAACGTAAACAATGAAAGAGAAACTAAAAAAGAAAAAAAAAAAAAAAAAACAACAAACAAACAAACGAAAAAAAAAAGGACACAAAGCAGTTTCAACATAAATTCATCGTACAATTCTCATATAATATGCGCTTATATTGAAATATACGTTTCTGCAAGGATTACCAAATCTTTCATGTTTGTATTCCCTAGCAGTTTTCTCGCTAGTTCTACATTATTTTCCTTCACTATGAACAATTCTTGACATTTGGAACATATCCAAGGATAGTAGAAGTAACCCAAGAGACACTGGATCACTGGTTCTCATGGAAAAGATATCTCTCTCTCTCTCTCTCTCTCTCTCTCTCATCTCTTTTTTCAATATTTT
>NC_060976.1:2157500-2170000 GCF_910589235.1 Vespa crabro
TACAAATTGATTTTGATTAACGTAATCGAAACAAAATAAAAAAAAAAAATTAAAAAAAAAATAAGTAAATAAATAAATAAATAAATAAATAAATAAATAAATAAATAAATAAATAGAAGAAAAAAAAAGAAGAAAAACGTAATCACGTCAAATTATGTGCTTATCCGAAATCATTGAATTTTTGTCAGGTAACAAATGTTTATTACTATTATTTCACTTCCGAGTAAAAATGATCATTATCATTACTATCATTATCATTATCGTTATCATTATGGATTAACATCGTTATTATATCTCTGGTATGACAACGAAACGAAGAAAAAAAAAAAGTATCCGTGAATAAAATTAATGTCGATGTAATAATGTACTTTTAAGAACAACTACGTTAATTCTTATTGATTGAAAGGTCCCCACATCCACCCCTCCTCCATTTTTATAATCGGATTTATTGTTGCTGAAAAGAAAAGAAAAAAATGCGAATCAAAAAAAAAGAAAAAAGAGAAAAAGAAATGAGAGAAGAGAAAGAACTAAAAAAAAAAAAAAAGAAAAGAAAAAAAAAAGGACAAAGAAAAAAAAAGAGAGAAAAAAGGAAAAAGAAAACAGAGAGAGAGAGAGAGAGAGAGAGAGAGAGAGAGAGAGAGAGAGAGAGAGAGAGAGAGAGAGAGGAAAAAAGCAACGAAGAAAAATTGGAGCGATCGAAAGTTTGCGTGGCTAGTTGGCTAAACGTGCATGGTATGGCTGGTATCCGGATTAAAAATTGATTCTAAAAAGCTTTATCGGATAAGAAGCTTGGTGAGTGACTGAGAACTAGAGAGAGAGAGAGAGAGAGAGGAACCTCATAGACCTGAGGGTTGGTTGAAAGGACGAAAGCGAGTGAGGAGGAGGAGGAGCAGGAGGTGGTGGTGGTGATGGGGGGGGAGGGTTTGCAAAAGGGGTTGGAAGTAAATTTACATTCTCAGTGTGCCGTTTTAATTCGAGCCTCTTGTGCCTGAGGGCATCGACTGGTCTTGCGAGAAGTGAGTTAGCGAGTACGAAAGAGAGAGAGAGAGAGAGAGAGAGAGAAAGAGAGATAGAGAGAGAGCGAGAGAGAGAGAGAGCGAGAGAGAGAGAGAGAGAATAGAAGCTTTTCCAGCCTCGGAGACATAATTTTGAGGCAATATTTGCGGAATACATAGATTTTGGAGCCGTGAAGGCGGATTGGGTTTACGCGGCCGTCCTCGTACGCGAACTGGGTTAGCTAGCGTACGATTCTGTGACGTCACTATGCGGCAACCTAGTTCAACAAACCGGGGCTCAAAGTCCCCTCTCGAGTTCGCTGGCGAGAGGGTGTCACGGATATATAGAAGGGTGACTTGCGCCCGGCCCCGGTATATAGCTGACAATGCGGTAAACTGCGAGTTTCCTCTACCATCTCCACCCTCTAACCCTCAACTCCCTTATCAACTATACCACTACCATCCACCATCACCACTACCACCACTACTATTTCGATACCGCGACCCCTACCCCCTTATTCACGACAAGAGCTCGGTCTGTTTCTCGCCAAGGACGCGAAAATCGCAGATTCTCGCTCTCTGCTCTCTCTCTCTCTCTCTCTCTCTCTCTCTCTCTCTCTCTCTCTATTTCTATTTCTATCTCTATCTCTAGCTCTATCTCTATCTCTCTCTCTCTCTCTCTCTATCTTTCGTATACTGCTTTGCTGTCTCTACATCCAATCCAACTGACATACACACATATATATATATATATATATACAAAGAGAGAGAGAGAGAGAGAGAGAGGGAGGGAGAGAGAGAGAGAGAGAGAGAGAGAGAGAGAGGTTCTGGCTCGGATCTCTTGGCTACGACTTTACACCATAGCTTTAAATTGTCATGTATGTACATACATATATATATGTGTGTATACATATGTATATATGTATATATATGTATATATACGTGTATATGTGTATGTATATATGTATGTATGTATGTATGTATGCGATGAGATCGACGACATTTCGAACATTCAATAAAATGAAATTTCTTTTCAACGTTAAACTTCGACGGAGATCTTTCCTTTTTTCTTTTTTCTCCCCCTTTCTTTTTTTCTTCGAAAATTATTGACTCGAAAATTTCGAAAAGAAAAGAAAAGGAATATAAAAGAATATAAAATGATGTAAAGGTAAAATAAAATTTATATCATAATAGATTTCGTACTAGTCCTTTTGGGTATTTTTCGTATGTACACACACACACACACACACACACACATATATATATATATATATATATATATATATATATATATAAGTATGTATATATAATCGTATCATTTGTTCGGTTCTCGTTTTTATGGATATTTACGACTTCTTATTTTTCCTCCTTTTTTTCTCTCCTTTTTCCTTCTTTTTTCTTTTTTTTTTTTTTTTTCTTCTTTTTCGTTTTCTTTTTTGGACATTGCCTCGATGAAAGATTTCTTACTGCTAGGAGAATATTTCTAACGTATTTCAAAGAATTTGTCAAGAGCAATACCAAAAGTCGGTCCATCGATATATATATATATATATATATATATACATACATGTGTATATGTGTAATGCATTGCGCATTGAACGAGAACACGACTATCGTCTTGAGAATTCTTTATCACCTTAGCCGACAATAACTTCTATTTCCAAGGTGAAAAAATGAAATTTTTATTCTCCCTAAAAAACTAGCTTCTTTATCGATTTTAACATTTAAGGGTCGATTCACAAAGTCGACTCAAAAAATTCGATCGTATAATTATATTAAGCTTCGTTCATTTATGTTACGTACAAAATAATTAAAAATCTACGTAAAGATAAAATTAATCTAATATATATTATTCGTAAGATTTTATTAATGTAAATTAATTTAGATACTCTTTAACGTAATATTCAAATCGACTCAACTCAGAGTGTAAATCATTAGCGAGGTAATTAAAAAAAAAAAAAAAAAAAAAAAAAAGAAAAAAAAATCCTTCCCTTAATATTTGATAATTGTTTAAATATCGCATTTATTATTATCTTATCATCAAAACTGTATACGTACGTACTATTGCTTGTTATAATGAAACTAAAATATTTATCACAAACATATTTATCGTAGTAATATATAATAAATATTATCGTATATATATATATATATATATATATATGTGTGTGTGTGTGTGTGTGTGTGTGTATAATACATGAAATATATTAAATATATTTCTTTGTGAGTATTGCGTAAGCAAAGGAAAAAAAAAATGTAAAAAAAAAAAAAAAAAAAAAAAATCTTTTTTTTTCTTTCCTTCCGTACTCGAATGCATCACAGTAAGGGATGAATATCGGGTTGGAAAGGGGTAAGTGTATAAAAGAAGAAGGTTTCTTCGTAATAAGGTCGGCATTTCTAACTTTTGTAATACTTGACGTAAAATTATTTCTGATGCATGTACAAACGTATATATGGTATGTTCGATATCTCCAAAAATATTATATAAGAACGACGTAACGATAATAATATTCTCGTGTGCTTTTTGTCGACAAGAAATGGGGATAAAGGAAAAATCTCGCCACGATTGCACATTTTTATACGAAGGGAAGAGAAAATTCAAGGGGGAAGATTGAGTTAGAGAGAGAGAGAGAGAGAGAGAGAGAGAGAGAGAGAGAGAGAGAGAGAGAGAGACAGACAGATAGAGAGAGAGAGAGATAGAGAAATGTTTTCGTCTTATCGAACATCGAACGAGAATCGACATTTTCGATGGTTTTTCTCGAATCTCTCGAATAAAATGCCCTGTGTCTCTCGAAAGAAAGTATATGAGTATATATATATATATGTGTGTGCGTGCGCGTGTATGTTTGTGTGTACGATCATGAATGTATGTATTAAAAAATAAAAAATAAAAAAAAAAAAAAAAAAGAAAAAAAATATCTCTAAGATTTCATGACTGAAGTTTAATCGATCGCATGTTTCTTATTATAATATAAATATACGTTTACATATGTATATAGATAAAAGATATTTAATACTCACGTTATATTGATTATACATATCATATATATATATATATATATATATATTGTTATTGTTGTTGTTATTATTATTGTTATTGTTATGTAAATATAATAAAATATATCTAATCAATTTCATCGAAGTAATTTTACACTGTAAGAGAATTTGTCCATGATGAATTTCGTAATGCGTGATGAGTAATTTAACTTTGTTCTTACATTTGACGTTTATTTGGATTTATATTCGTGAAAATTAATCGATTAGTATAAGGCCAATTTGTATGAATCGATGCGTAAAATACACACACACACACACGCGCGCGCAAAAAAGAAAAAAGAAAAAAGGAAAAAAGAAAAAAGAAAACGAAAAAGAAAAAAGAAAAGAAAAAAAAATCACCAAGGAAGAAGAAATATAAGAGAACAACTTTTTGTTTATTCGCGAACGAAATCTCTCGTTTATAAAATTAATATTCATCGTGGGAAGTTTCGTGAGTGCGCATAAAAAAAAAAAAAAAAAAAAAAAAAAAGAAACAAACAAACAAAACAAAAACAAAAAAAAAAAAAGGAGTATAAAATAAACGATCGTTTATCGATTATTTTTTTTCTTCTTTTAATAAAAGAAACGAAGACGTTAAATATATGGATAGAGCAATGCAATCTCTCTCTCTCTCTCTCTCTCTCTCTCTCTCTCTATCTCTCTCTCTCTCTCTCTCTCTCGTACTTTTTGAAGGACACTTTTTGCGAATAAAAGTGCTTAACCCCTCGAAGAGCTTAAGATGAGTTTAAGAAAGGAAAAAAGAAGATGAAGAAGAAGTAGAGAAAAAAAAAAAAGAAGAAAAAGAAGAAGAAGAAGAAGATGAAAGAGGAAGAAAGAAAAAGAAACAAAAAAAAAGAGAGAGAGAGAGAGAGAGAGACGAAAAAAGGAAATGCATTGAAATTTTCCGCCAAGATTTTCCGCCAAGGGCCAAAAGAAGATATCGATCGGATCGATATAGTTAGTCTCGCGATCGATATAACGTAGGATAACCGTAGGAGGGATTCAATCACGTAATACGCACTTCGTATGGCACATAGCTATGTCCCGAGGGTTAATCCCTCAGAAACACATCAGCTTACCGGAGTCGATCGTTTCTCGCCGATCGATTCTTTCAGCTCCGCGGGATTTATCGTTCTGCACGAGAGCCGCGTGAAAAGGATACGATGAAAGCGACTTGCGGTTTCAACCTTGTGAAAGAGAGAGAGAGAGAGAGAGAGAGAGAGAGAGAGAGAGAGAGAGAGAGAGAGAGAGAGATAAAAAGAGCGAAGCTTTAGCTAACCGATTTTCATCGGGAATAAATTTTCCTACGTTTCGAACTTCGTACAATTCGAAAAGGGCAAATTGCTTTCGTTCGACAATATTTTTAAATCTCGTGAAAAAAAATAATTCAACGTTCATCCGAACGAAATCAAATGAAATTCCGATGACATTGATCTTTGAACAAATAAACAATGAAAAAAGAAAAAAAAAAAAAAAAAAAAGAAGTAAAATAAAAAAAGTGTTTACGTATTATCCACTGTATCGTATTTGTTAGTTTGGAAAGAGAAATAATGATGACAGAAGTTAGGATAAAGGATAATATATATATTATTATTATTAACGTAAGTAAAAAACAGAAAGATCATGTAAGAGATATCTAATATAATATTTGTGAATGATAATGATCGCGATAATTTTAGAAATGATAATTTGTTCGATAATAATTAAGAGAAAAGATAATAATTATATTAATCATAATATATATATATATATATTATTATTAATATTATTATTATTATACATTTATATATATATATATATTATTAACGTTGTCGATTGGCAGGAAAAAAAAAATATTTTTTCTTCTTGTTCTTTTTCTTTCTTTCTTTCATCTTTTTTCATATAATTATTTTCAGGTACTATGTGTTACGAGCATGAAAAAAAAAACAAAAAAAAAAAAAGAAAAACAAAGAGAGAGATTAAAGAAAAGAAAAAAGGAAGTTAAGTAAACAAATAATATTTATGAACATAAGTTAAAAAAAAAAAAAAAATATATATATATATATATATATATATATATATATATATATATCAAAATTGATTATTATTGATAATATAACACTTTGAATGGATAATGGATGTGGCAGATTAGGATGAAAAATTTTCTTCGATAAAAATTTCTTTGTAAAAGTTCTTTTTTCTTTTTTTTCCTTTTTTCTTTTTTTACTTACTATAAAAAATTATTTCTCAAAAAAATAACTACTCACCGTAGACGTTCTTTCGAATCAAATAAAGTCCAAGCATAGTAAATTTAATTATAGATACCTGTGAACATACGAATGAACGAACAAAAAGAAAATTAATACACTTGTCGATTCATATTATTCGAATATTATATATATTAGATTGGAAATTATGAAATGGCCGTTGAATGATAATAAATGATTAAACAACAAACGCCCGTTTCATAGTTTCCAACCTAATACTTATACATTAAGTTGGAAACTATGAAACGGGCGTTGAGTGAAAATAAATAACTAAACAAAAACGCCCGTTTCATACTAATATACATCTACATCTACATCTACATCTACATCATACATATATATATACATATGTCTATAATATACGATCAATAAATGGATATATCATTAAAAATTTGTTCTGAACGATGCTCAATGAGAATATATTGAGATCATACCCCATAGAGAATCGAAATCAACCCTTGATGACACGCGATGTACCTACTCACGTATTTCCCAGGAAGACTTTGGCCCCTCCCCGCCCCTACCCTTCCCCCATGTAACGTACATATGTACATTATGTTCATAATAGGAGTTCTCCCCGTCATTCCTCTCAACCCTCTGCCCTTTAAACTTGCCCATAACGTGCAGAGAGAGAGACAGAGAGAGAGAGAGAGAGAGAGAGAGAGAGACAAAATGAAATAGTGATTCGAGATAGGAACACGAGAAGGTCATTCCCATAACTCAAATATTCGTAGTTTGAACGATATCACTTATATATTTAAGTAGTTCATTTGTAGATTCATATTCATGAACTTAAACAAAAGTTTGTTATATTACAAGTACGTTACTTGTTAGATTATTATTATGGAATTTTTTATTTAATATTTTTAATATTTTTTCTTTCCATTTTCCTTTTTCTCTTTTTTTGCCTTGTTTCGTTTTGTTTTGTTTTTTTTTTTGTTTTGTTTTGTTTTGAGGAGAATGGAGTTGGAAGGGTAAAGGCTTGTCTTTGTTTTTTTTATTTCATTAAGAAATGTTTTCTTTTTTTTTTTTTTCTTTTTTTTTTTTTTTTTTACATAAAACGATTTCTACGCGAGAGAGAAGAAGAAAAAATGAAATGATTTTCTTTTCCCTTTTCCCGCCTCTCCCCCACACCCCCAAAACGCTTGAACGTAATAAAATTGATCATCATTAGTATGCGTTTGAAAAATTAAATGCATTTGATATTTAAATTATAATTTAAATATGAAAAACCAATGGGTATGCATTGATATTTATCTCATTGATTTTAATACACGTATGCGTACGTACGTGCAAGGATTAAAGTGAATTATCCTACGGAATCTTTTATTTCTTTGTATATTAGAAAAAAAAAAGAAAAAAAAAAGAAAAAAAAAAGAAAAAGAAGAAAAAAAAACAGGGATGAATTTTTATTCAGAAACGGAGAAGAATTAATACGAGATCTTGCGCGGATTAAAACGACGAAAGTATATAAAAGAAATGGAAGAAGGAAAGAAAGAAAAAAAATATATAGTCTCTCTCCCTCTCTCCCCTTCCCACCTCCAACCCCACCCACACCCCATGAATCTTTGTCTCCTATATACTATGTAGTTTACTACTATTTCTCATGTTTCTTATCAACAAATAAAGGGCTACATAATTTTTACGTGGATTACAAAGAATATATATATATATATATATATATATATATATATATATATATACCTATATAAATTATATTTTCGTAAGAAACGGCATATCGTAAAGAATAAACATTTTATTTTCCTTTCTTTATAACGCAACGATAAATTTCGTTACACCAACGTTCTTTTTTTTTTTCATCTTTCTTCTTCGTCTTTTTTTTTCTTTTTTCTCTTTTGAAAAGTTTTTTTTTCACTTCTTAATTAAAAATCGGAGGGATGGGGGATGAGGACGGGTGGGGAAAGAAAGAAAGAAAGAAAGAAAGAAAGAAAGAAAGAAAGAAAGAAAAGAAAAAGAAAAATAAAGAAGGAAGAAACGAAGAAGAAGAAGAATCAAAAAGAAGGGGAAAAAAAAAACAGAAAAAAAAGGAAAGAAAAAAAAAAAGAAAACATGTCTCACCGGCTTATTTTATCGAACAATTACCTCGTAATGGATTCATAAATATACAGTTCATTATAAATGTTTCTTCTACAAAGGAGAAGAGAGATAGATAGAGATAGAGATATATATATATATATATATATATATAGAGAGAGAGAGAGAGTTTATGCGTGTATGTATGTATATATATATTATATACTATATACATATATATATATATATGAGTACGTACATACAAGACAGGTTGCAATGAGGACTCTAACGAGAGTTACGGCCAGGAACACATATAATTAAGCTTGGACGTTGGAGGAGGGAGGGAGGGAGGGAGGGAGGGAGGGAGGAGAGTGGTGGAGAGTTAGAAGAGGGAAAAGGGAGGGTTGCTTGCGATGAATCGCGACAGAAACGGTTACAATACGTGTTGTTGTGTTGTGTTGATGTCGACCGTAGCCCCATTTAATGTCTCTCCTTGTCCAGGTTAATGCATCTATGTATTCATAATGTATACACATGTACGTGAGAGAAGAGGACACGTATCTACCTGCGTTACGCGTATAGAAACGTAAATGCATTTATGTATGTACGTATGTATGTATGCATGCATGTATCTAGATATATATGTACATGTATCATAAAGTGAGAGTCACGTAATCTTCAGTGTAAAGCCGATATGTATATGAAAAAAAAAATATATATATATATATATATATATATATATATATATATATGTATGTATAATTTAATATAAATCAAAATGATTATATTATTTATTGACAATTTATATTATCATTAAATATTATTTTATCTATACTATAGATTGGTATCATTGATTAAAAATAATTAGAGATAACGATGATATTATTATTTAACGATATAACAATTATCATTTAATTATACTTTGTATTGAATTTTATTATGTTAATTTGTATTTTATTTACACACACACACATATATATATATATATATATATATAGAGAGAGAGAGAGAGAAAGATACATATATGTATATTTGAAAAGAAGAATATTTTACAAATTGTTTTTTTCTTTTCTTTTTTTTTTGTCCATTAAAAAAATCTTTTTTCTTTCTTCCTTTCTTTCTTCTTCTTTTTCTTTTTATAGACGTAAAAAAAAAAAAATCGACATTCTTTATGATGAATTATGAAGGGACTATAAAAAAAAAAAAAGAAAAAGGAAAGAGGAAAAAAGAAAAGAAAAAAGAAAGAAGAAAAATTACAATGGTGCTCTCTTCATTAGACTTTAATATAATATGATAAAATGTAAGAATTTAATTGACAAGACGAGTCGCAGAAATGAAATGAAAATGTATGACAGTCGTTGCCAACTCTTAAGTTAAATTTTAACTTTCTTAATGTACACTTGGTATGTATATTAGTAAGCTGTGTCCCTTACTACTTTTCTCGCGTCCCACGATATTCTTTTTATTCGATTTAGAACATTGCGAAATTTTACATTTTCTTTTACTTCGGGAACTCGTTAAGTCTATTTTATTAGATTTTTATAACGAGAACGTATTTCCTTCGAATTTTTTTTCCCTCCTTCTTTTTTTCTTTTTCTCTTTTCTTTTTTTCTTTCTTTCTTTCTTTCTTTCTCTTTTGTTTCCTTTCCCCATTCTTTCTCTTTTCTTTTTCTTTCACTTTTACGTTTTACGCGATAGTCACTTCGACTCGTCGTTCGATTTTAACTCGCGACGCGTGTAATTTCAAAATTTCATTTTAATTTGTACGGTTATAAAAAAAGAGAAGAAAAAGAAAGAAAAAAAAGAAAAAAGAAAAAAAAAGCAGGACTTTGAAGTTGAGAATATCGTAAACCTATGGTTGTAATCTTTATGAGTTGAAGGACCCCACATTTTTTTTCCTTTCTTTTTTTTTTTTTTTTTTTTTTCATATGACGTCCATTTTCCCTGATTAAAATCCATAATCATTAACTTTATAACTTTTTAGTGGAAGAAAAGAATTAATTTATATATATATATATATATCTGCTGAACGCTGAAGTCACAAAAGAAAAAAAAGAAAAAAAAAAGAAAAGAAAAGAAAAGAAAAGAAAAAAAAATATAATAAATCTAAAAAAGATCTATCATATTGTTAATATAATATGATCGATCGTCGGCTTATATTATAAACAAAGAAATAAATAAAAAAATATATATATTCGAGATACAAGAGTATAAAATGATTTATTAATAGTTATATCGAATATAAGATAATTCTTGCACTATTGTTTAATATAATTAAATTGTTGTTTAATTTAAAATTAATTAATTTAATAATTACATATATATATACATATATATATATATATATTAATTAATTTAATTCCATTCATTTTCTTTTCCTCTTTTTCTTTTAACATTTTCTTAAGAGATAATTAAAAAAAAAATATTATAATAATGTTTAATATTAAAAATCTATAATTTGCTTTTAATTTTTCCTTTTTTTTTTTTTTTTTTTTTTTTTTTTTAGATAAAATTAATCGCACATTTTTAATATAAACGAGCCGACGAAAGGAAACAATTTGATAATCGTAAAAATATTATATGACATTTATGTTAGAAAATTTTATATTAAAAAATTTTATATTAAAAAATTTTATATCAAAAAGTTTCATATTAAAAATCTATTTTAATTCTTAATTCAAATCTCTTTAATCTCCATTAAATAAATAATATTTTTATTGCACGTCATATTTATTATGTAAGCAGAAAAAAAAAAAAAAAAAAAAAAAGAAAGAAAGAAAAAAAATAAGGTATTCCTAACAAAAGAGTAATATAAAAATTAATTTTTAATATCAAAGACGTTTAATTTATTTACCTTATTTTTTTTTTTTTTTTATTATTTCATTTTATTTTTCCTTCCTTTTTAACATGAAATTAATCCTAAACTTTGTACAAACAAGTTAATAAAGGGGGAAATGAGAGAAGAAAGAAAGGAAGAGAGAGATAGAGAGAGAGAGAGAGAGAGAGAGAGAGAGAGAAAAAATTGTTTTAAGCTAGCCAATATATCCGGAAGATACTTGACAACAATAATATGATAGGAGTGATAGATCATAAAACTCATTTGCCATGCTCAAAGGTATTCGAAAGAAGGGGATTGAAAGGGGTTTAGTAATAGTAATAGTAGTAGTAATAGTAGTAGTAGTAGTAGTAATAGTAATAGTAGTAGTAGGCCGGTAAAACACGTTCGAAGAGAATTCTAAGGAGGAAGTGTAGGAAGTGTATGACAAGGGGTGGAGAGTTGGTGGTGGAGGTGGGAGGTAAGATGGGGAGGTAGAGAGTAAGAGTACGGCGATGGAATAGAGGCGGTAGAGAGATTACGAAGCGGACAGGAAAGTATAAAACGAGTCACTTCAGAGAGAAAGAGAAAGAGAGAGAGTGAGGGAGTAGGAGTGGGAGGGGGAGGCGCCCAACATCCCCTTCTCTATCTACGTTAGTCAATGGAAAAAGTTGTAACTAGTTGCTCGAGTTCTCGTTTCTCGAAGCTTAAATGAGCCGTCGCGCGTCCTGGACGATTCTCTCTTTTCGTCGTTACTTCACCTCGCTTTAGTCTCCTCCCCTTCCCTTCGACCCCCTACTCATCCCCTTCACTCTATATATCCATTCACCCCACCTCTTTGTTTTAGAGTCCTTCCTTTACTCGACCAAACTACTGTCTCACCCTATCCACCACCTTTACCCAACCACCCTCCTCCAACACCCAGCTACCCTTACACTATCCGTCCACTCACTCATAAACTTATTCTCTCGTGAAAAGGACGAGGACGGAAAAAGGGACGACGATGCATAAGCATCAACCCCTTTTCGTGAAAAGTCGTAAATTGTTACTCTTATTTTACACGTCGTCGTCCGTACACAATTTTTTATTAATCGTTTCAACGAAATTACATTTAATTTGATATATTCGAATGATCGTTATTACATGCCACCTTTACATTACATCGATTTATATATTTGATCTTTGTAATTGTTCGTAATGGGGTTGGGGAGGGGAGGAGGGATGGAAGCGAAAGAAATTATTATTTTTTTTGTTTCCTTTCTTATTTCATTTCATTTCATTTCATTTTATTTCTTTTCTTTTCTTTTTTTTTTTCGTTTTTTTTTTTTTTCCTTTTCTTTTCTTTTCCTAAAGATAGAATAAAGAAGACTTTGA
>NC_060976.1:2177500-2180000 GCF_910589235.1 Vespa crabro
ATGCCTTTTCTAATGAGAGCAATTAGAACGAATTGTCGGTAATTGTACGGTTCTCTTATTCTCTTGGTTCGATGCCTCGCTATTATTCTTTCAACAATGAGAAAGAGAAAGAAAGAAAGAAAGAAAGTAGACACAAGCAATGCTCTCTCTCTCTCTCTCTCTCTCTCTCTCTCTTACTGCTGCTGAATTCTTTTACCATCGTCAATAACAGAAATATATCGTCGATCTAACGTCGAAACAATAGCTTTCACGCGAGACGTGTTATAAGGGTAGATAGATAGATAGTATAAGTTAGGTAAGGTTAGCTTGGGTTGGCTTAGAATAGGTAGGGTTAGGTAGGTAGGTAGGTAGGTAGGTAGGTAGGTAGGTAGGTAGGTAGGTAGATAGGTTGGTTGGTTGGTAGGTAGGTAGGTAGGTAGGTAGGTAGGTAGGTGGGATATACCTTTCTAGGTACATCTAGCGAAGTTAAAAGAAAATTGGAAGTTTTCGAAAACGTGAGAGTCGTCAATGAAGGTCGACGACCCGTCAAAACGACTTATCGCCTTTTCTATGGCTATCGATTTATCTCTGTAGAAAGGCTTTTATTGCATCTTTCTCTTTCTCTCCCTCCTACCCTCTCTATCTATCTATACATCTATCTATCTATCTATCTATCTATCTATCGCAGTAAATCAGAAATATTCTTGGCATTCTCTCTCTCTCTCTCTCTCTCTCATTTTCTTTCTCTCTTATTTTCTCATTTTCTTTTCTCGTTACTTTATTTTTCTCTTTCCTTTCAATTCATTTTATTTCTCTCTGTCTGTCCGTTCGGTCTTTCCGTTTGTCCGGACTTTTTCTCATTCCCGTTTGGTTCAGTTTTCGATACAAAGGAAAATGTTGGCTCCGGTCACGTCTGATCGGATATAACTATTAAAGACAGCCGTGAACAATACGTATAACATGGCCGTCGTTAATAACGTTTATTAAACTTTTCGACGTTAAAGCCCGTGAGAACTATCGTGAAAAATTTTCTTTCCATTTCCCTTCTCACTTTTTCTTTCTCCTTCTTCTCTTTTGCTTGTACTTTTTTCTTTTTCTTTTTCTTTTTTTTTTCCCCACCCTATCAGACTGTCATTAGAAATAATAATAAAAAAAAAAAAAAAAAAAAAAAAAAAAAGAAGAGAGATAATTTGGTCGCCATTTTTTGTTTTTGTTTTACGAGAATCAAAACTTGTTATTAGATCGAATGAAATATTTATTTCTTTTAGAAGAGAAAAAAAGAAAGAATGAAAAAAAAGACTCCTTTTTTTTTTTATATATATATGTAGACACACACACACACACACACACACACATTCCTATGAATATTATATATATATATATATATATATATATATATATATTTATTTCATAGGAGGAAAAGTTTGCAACGGAGACGTTTACATTTTTATGGAAGGAAGGTGGATTAAGTTCATGAAAATATTTCTGTATAAAAAGGTGAGAGAAAATGTAAAAAAAAACTCTTCCTACTTCTTCTTCTTCTTCTTCTTCTTGTTTTTTTTTTTCTTTTTTTTTTTTTCAATCTTTACGTTCGTATCTTTTTTTTTTCTTTTTTGGTCTATTTTCGTTATTTTTTCTTTTCTCCTTTTTTTTTTTTTGTCTTTCTTTTTTTTTCTTTTTTTTTTTCTTCTTCTTTTTTTGTTCTTTCTCTTTCTTTTCTTTTTTTTGTCCTTCTTCTCTTCTTCCTTTTCACGCGACAACGATCATTTATTTACCCTGTATATCTTATATTACGTCGCTTCGAGGATTTCAAAATGAAGTAGAACGTCATAAAGATTGAGATAATCCAAAGTACTGGGATTTTCGCTTAACCCGCTTGACTCACACTATCTGGGACACCCCATGCAATCCTCAACGTCCGCACCAGGTAAATATCTTCTTCTTCTTCTTCTTCTTCATCTTCTTCTTCTTCTTCATCTTCTTCTTCTTCTTCATCTTCTTCTTTTTTCTTTTTTTTTTCTTTTTCTTTTTCTTGCTGCTGGTAGTTTGGTAAAAGCATCGAACGAGAGAAGGTGGGACTTATCTCTCCCACATCCATTATCTTGCTCCTTGAATACTCTCTCTCTCTCTCTCTCTCTCTCTCTCTCTCTCTCTCTCTCTCATTTTTTTCTTTTTCTTTTTTTGCGTATCTTCAAAAATCAGCTACTTCCGGAATCGTCAATATCAACGACAACAATTTTTCTCCTTTTTCTTTTCTCTTCCTCCATCGAAAAATAGAAATTACATTTACTTCGATGCCTTTTCTTTTTCTTTCCTTTTTTTTCTCCATCTTTTTTTTCCCAATATCCGGCTATTAATTCAAAACGTCGAAGAATATTTTATTTTATCGAATGACAAATTAAATCCCACGAGAGAGCAAGCATACAAACAAAATTAATATTGATTTATCTAAAATGTTGGATTGACCGATAGATAATACTAATAATAATAAATAAATAAATAAATAAATAAATAAATAAAT
>NC_060976.1:2185000-2195000 GCF_910589235.1 Vespa crabro
TCATAACGAAAAAGAGAATATTATGCAACGTTATCTGTATTTTCAATTATCTAATAAATTGTTATTAATGAGTTTTAAAATAATATATATATGTTGTATGCGTGTTGCTGTTACTTTATTTTTATTTATTACGAATTTATGGAAAGTATAAAAAGAAAAAATATGTATATATATATAATATTATATATTAAAAAAAAAGAAAAAAAAAAAGATATGAAAGAAAATAAAAAATAAAAATGATAAGAGTAATCAAAAAAATGTATAAATAAATGAATAAAGAGAGAAAAAATGAAAAAAAAAAAAAAAAAAAAAAAAAAAAAAAAAAAAAAAAAAAAAAAGAAAAAAAAAGAAAGAAGAAGAAGATAAAAGATAGCTTTAACATTATATTACACAGATTGAAATTGAACGTAACTATAATAATTAAATTATTTCTATTTGTTATCACTCAAACGTATAAAGTAGAAAAATTATAAATATCTCTATTTAAATGATACTTATTGTAAAAATACGATTGTAAAAAAAAAAAAAAAAAAAAAAATTAGATACTCTTTATATTTGATAGATACTGATCGTACATAATGATTAATATGTATGACCATGGAGTATGATTAGAATGATTAGAATGATTAGAATGATCGGGTTGAGATTAATTGACTAATGTTTATCTGTATTTAGACGTTCAAACACACACATATACACACACACACATATGCATACATGCACATACACACATATGTACACATGCTTAAGTAAATACGAATAAGTCGTCTACTTAGAAAAAGCCGAGAACGCTTTGCTCTTTGAAGATATACGGATTCGTATTCGTCGATTTTCGAAATGAACATGAGAGTTTGAATGATATCCTCAAAGAGAAAAGTTGCATTTCTTCAAAAGAGAAGAGAGAGAGAGAGAGAGAGAGAGAGAGAGAGAAAAAAAAAGAAAAAAAAAACCAGAAAGAAAGAAAGAAAGAAAGAAAAAAACTTATTCGTGGAAATTCAAGCTGTACTTCAATAAAAGTATGAGAATTTTAGTTGAATTTTCTCGATTAGAAAAAAATATGTCAACAAAAAAAGAAAAAAAAAAGAAAAAAAAAAAGAAAAAAAAAAAAGAAAAAAAAGAGAGAATGAAAAGAGAAAAAAAAAAAAATAAGTCAAATCTCGGAAGTCCTTAAAGCGGGAGAAAATTTTTCGAAATTGTAGAACTTGAACGAGAAGTCGATCTTTTATATTTTCTTTTTTTTTTTTTTTTTTTTTTCACTTCCTCGACGTTCAAAGGAATATTCAGTAGAGAGGAATTCTTGTTTGTTTTTTTCATTTTTTTTTTCTTTCTTTCTTTCTTTCTTTCTTTCTTTCTTTCTTTCTTTCTTTCTTTCTTTTTTTTTTTCTACAGAAATTTTATAAGTCAACAAATTTATGTTTTAAGTAGCAACACTTATACTCTGGACATTTTTCCATTCTGTTCTTTTTTTTCTTTTTCTTTTTCTTTTTTCCTTCTCCTTTTCTTTTCCTTTTGTGAACTATTTATTCGACGAGTGGAAAAATTGTTGCTAACACAGTGGAAATGAAATATGCACTTTGACATTCAACCTCCGTTTTTTTCTTTTCTTTCTATCTCTCTTTCTCTCTTTTCTTTCTTCTTTTTTTTTTCCTTTCTTTTTTTTTCTTTTTTTTTTTTTTTTTTTTTTAATTATTACCCTCGAACGACACAAACGACTCCTCGAAACAAACGTGGCACTTATAAACGTTTAATTCTTGCTTCTCTCTCTCTCTCTCTTTTTTTTTTTTTTTTTTTTTTTTTTAATTATTATTCTCGAACGACAGATCCTTCGGAACAAATGTTCACTTTAAATATTTAACCTCGTCCTTTCTTCCTTTTTTCTTTTTTTTTTTTTTTTTTCTTTTCTTTTTTTCCATAATTATCATTATTATTTTCGAAGGATTTGTTAGGTGAATCTTTTAAATGACTTTATCTGTCGCTTCATCGAAACGACAAGAACGTGTAATAATAATAACGATCTCACCGGAATATCATCTTTCTCGTTAATAAACAACTAGACACAAGTTGTGGTATAACGTTCTAACGACGAAGACGACGAAGACGACGAAGACGACGAAGACGAACTTGTTTAAAATTCGAAACGTGGATGCTCGTGAGAGAGTAAGGTCACCTACAGAAAGATAATTACCTGGCTCTTCATAATTTTAGAACATTTCTACTAAAACGAATGTCTTCTCATAATCTTTTACTTTTATGACGTTCAAATTGCGAAAAGAATATGTGTCACACGTCTTAGAACAACGACGACGACGACGACGACGACGACGACGACGAGGACGAGGACGACGACGACGATGATAACGATGACGATGACGATGAATTAGCATCGTATTTTTGTAAAATATTTTATGATAAAATGTATGACTAATTTTTATCTACAATGTACATACATACTATATATGTAAAATCTATGACTAATTATTATTAAACATGTATGTTGTATGTGTATGCGAGTGTATGTATATATCTGTGTGTGTGTTTTTTCTATTTTATTTTTTACTTTTCTTTTCCTTTAACGACCATAAATGATTGTCATTAGATAAGATCATGTTAGAAATAAATTTTATTTTCTTTCCTTTTTACGGAATTTTTAGAACTTTTAATGTTTTCTTTTTCTTTTTTTTTTTCTTTTTTTTTTTTTTCATTTTTATTTTCATAAGAATTTTCAATTAGATCATTTTCATAATAATTAGTAACATTTTTATTACATCTATAATATATAGTCCAACGTGTACACACACACACACACATATATATATATATATACACAAACAAACAGAGTGAACCTAACAAAAAGTGTCAAGTCTTCAAGATTATTATAAAATCTTAGTAACTTTTTCGAAAAGTTACTAGGTCAAGCCATATATACAGTCTATATATTCTGCACACACGTACACACACACACATACATACATACACACACACACACACACACACACACACACACACACACACACACACACACACACACACACACACATATATATATATATATATCGTATATAAGTTACATCAAAAGATAAGCTTTGTATGAGAATTTTGTCATAGAGAAATTTCATAAGGGTCAAACGAAAAGGAGAGAAAGTGAGACAGACAGGTAGCTAGCTAGCTAGCTAGCTAGATAGATAGATGGACAAAGACAGAGAGAGAAAAAGAGAAAGAGAGACAGAGAGAGAGAGAGAGAGAGAGAGAAAGAGAGAGCTATGTTGAATGAAACAATGGACTGCAAGTTGAGCGCTTTAACTAGTCTGCCAGGCAAAACGGCCGCGACTTGTGCTACAAAGGAGAAAGGGACGTAGGGCGAACGAAACAAGAACCCGGAAACAAAACAGTAGTTGGAGAGCTGAGGAACAGCTGGACGCGATAATTAATATTCCGGCATTAAAATTCGTTTCTCCTACCTCCTCCTATCTTCACCATTCAACCTTTTTTTTTTCCTTTTTTTTTTTCTTCTTCTTCTTCTTCTTCTTTTCTTCCTCCCTTTCTTTCGGACCCGGTTAGCTTTTGACGGATTTTAAAAGCGTCGTCGAAAATCATTTTCGTGTTAATTCCCATTCTGATTACTTCTCGTTCTTTTTCGTTTTTTTTCTTCTTCTTCTTCTTCTTCTTCCTTTTTCTTTTTTTCTTTTTCCTTTTTTTTTCGTTCATTATCTTCCTTTCTTCTTTTATTTTTTTCTTCCTTTTCTCTCTTTTTTTTTTTTTGTTTTCTTTCACTATTAAATCGAGACAATCTTACGACTAGGAGAGAGAGAGAGAAATTATCGAGATCTAAATGTAATAATATAAATCACCATATAAACAATATAAACAATACGAAAAGATTTGATAATCGATTAATATTATTTAAACGTTTAACGATAATCGATAATTCAAATATCCAACGATTTAATTTACGCGACGATTCTTTAATAAAATTGATTAAAATTACTTTCATAGAGAAGAAAAAAAAAAAAAGAAAAAAAAAAGAAAAAGAAAAATGTTACGTGCATTTAAAATAATTTATAGATTTAATATCAAAATCGATTTTCGCACTGTGAATCGAAATCAAAATTTCATTCGTACATTTATTTTTCTTTTTTTTTTTTTTTTTAGTTTTTTCATTTTTCCTCGCTACTCCCGCTTCCCCCTCCCCCCCCCCCTCTCCACCCACCCTATCCCTCTCATTAAATTTCATTCGATTCAACGTTAAAGTTTACTTATATTTAATATTCAGTTATATGAAATTTCTAAAAGTCTGATTGAGTTTATTTACGTTAAGTAGAGACGATTGATAAAAAGCAAAAGAGAGATTTTTTTTTTTTTTTTTTTTTTTTTTTTTTTTTCAATCGGAACGGAATTTATATTATTCGTAAATGAATAAATTTTTCTAAATAATATGATAAAATTAAGAAAAAAAAAAAAAAAATAAAAAAAAAAAATAAAAAAAAATAAAAAATGGTAAAGTAAGATTATTTACAAATACGATGGACGATGGAAAAGAAAATTGTCGTAAAGCGAGGAAAAAATAACAAAGAGAAGAAGAAAAAAGAAAAGGAAAAAAAAAAAAAAAAAAAAAAAAGAAAAAAAAAACAGAAAAACGGCATCTCCAAGATAATAACAACAATTTCTAAAGATTTATTTCGTACACCCGATATATAAAATACATCTATTAGTTTGAAATATCAAGCATTAAGTGTTTGAATTCAGTTCCAAAACTATCATCAGAGAGATAGAGAAACAGAAATAGATAGATAGACAGATAGATGGATAGATAGAGAGAGAGAGAGAGAGAGGGAGAGAGAGAGAGAGAGGGAGAATGTGTGTCGAAATCGAAACACAAACACCGAAAATTGTGTAACGAGTATCGCAGGTAGGAAAACACAACCGCGACACAGTTTGAGCTTGAATCGTGATTTTAGAGTACATTTAAGCCGGAAGAGTGGAGCTTCACAACTCGTGCATACTCCTCCCTCCCTCCCACTCCATACCAAGCTGAACGGAGACAGGGAGAAAGAAAGAGAGAGAGAGAGAGAGAGAGAGAGAGAGAGAGAGAGAGAGAGAGAGAGAGAGAGAGAGAGAGTCAGAAAGCAGATAAACCAAATTCGCTCGACACGATTTGCCGATTCGCTCGCGTAGAATTGATTTAGCCGATCTGCAAATGAACAACCACCACCACCACCACCACCACCGACCGTTCCACGTTCGATGCTTTGGTGGTAGTTTTGTCCCCCTCGCCCCTCTCCCATCCCCACATATCACTTCTCCACCCTTCTACGTGTCCTAGGATGTGCATTGATTTTCGATCCTAGGCTTTGAAGATATTATTATATATCGGGATAATTCGTGAAAAAATGAAAGCCAAAGTAAATGATTTTCAATTGTGTGTAGATAGATATGACGTATTTATATTGAAAATTATATTTCGATTATTATAATTTTATTAACGTATAAATACGTGAAAGAAAGTTTTACATATAATTATATAAATAAATTATATTCGATATTTGACGTTTGGTATTATTGATTGACGATTTCTTTGTCGCACGTTGATAATTATTATTTTACAAACGATATTGTTGTTGTTGCTGTTTATGTTTAGTGGAAAGAGAAAGAAAGAAAGGAAAAAAAAAAAAAAAAAAAAAAAAAAGGAAAAGAAAAGAAAAAAGATAAAGAAGAAATGATACTATTATTTGTAAATAACGTTTATAAATCGTAAAAAGTTTGATATATTTTATAACACCTATATCCCGCCCCCCCCTCCCATCCCTTTCCGTCCATTCATCCCTCTTTCACAGATACAAATTTTTCGAAAAAATTCATCACGATAATAATTATCAAGATCAAATGTATTTCCAAAAAGTAATGAAGTATTGTTAGATCGTAATTAGGGACATTAGAATTTTATTCGGACATAGAATTCGTTTCTCTTATTTTCTATAATTAAATTTATTTTAGAATAGAAATTTAAATAATAGAATTTTATAATAAAAAGACGTAATAGAAATTTAATAATAAAAATATTATTCTTATTTTCCGAAAATCATAAACAAACAAACGAAAGAAAAAAAAAAAAAAGAAAAAAGAAAAGAAAAGAAAAATACATTTTACCCTAATCGACGAATAATAATCAATCGAAGAATAATTTCGGAATTCGATATTTTAACGTAAAATCTTGTTAATTTTGAAAAGTATTTTGAAAAGATTTGGATATTTTTTTTTACAATGTAAACGCAATTACAAATTTTACAATTAAAAAGAAATTATATATATATATATATATATATATATATATATATATATACAAAAACACACACAAATATACACATATGTGTACAAGTTAAGTAAAAAGTACATATGTACGTACGTTTTATAAAGAAGATAAAGAATTATTATAGAGTATTTACAAGCTATATAATCTTTAAGGGAATCATGTTTCTTATTTTGTATCAGAGCGTACGATTTAAAGTTTAGAAAAGGGGAACGTGAATGGAGCTGAGGTGGAGGGGAGGATCAAGGGAGTCTTTTAAAACTCACGTCTCGTTCAATGACAAATGTAAACTTTGGGTTTGGAGAGGGACAAAGACAAGTAGAGGAAGAAAGACAGATTCAGAGAGACGTAGAGAAACAGAGACAGAGAGAGAGAGAGAGAGAGAGAGAGAGAGAAAGAGAGACAGACAGACAGAGAGAGAGAAAGAGAAAGAGAGAGGGAGAGAGAGAAATGTAGGGTGCAGAGAAAGAGAGACCGTTGTCACCCTTGTCAAGCCCGCACAAGCCAACCGGACGTGCATAGTGTATAGAAGCAATGTTTAGATTCTTCATCGTGGTTCACCGCATACGCGAAGCATGTGCACGCGCTCGCGTGCACAAAGGGGTTTGCGGTAAGTATGCAAGGGGGATCAAATTTAATCCACGCTTACCTCTACCTCGTTTCTATATCCCTCCTTACTACTCCCATTCCTCTCTCACTCTCTCTCTCTCTCTCTCTCTCTCTCTCTCTCTCTCCCTTACTCCATTCTGCCACAATCATTCCATACCATCTTTTTCGTTCAAACCCCTCTTCTTGTCGGCGAGTTATGTATGTACAATGGCAAAGAAAATTTATCTACTATTTAACATAGTAAAGGGATGGAATGAGGGGGATTTGGGGGGGTGGGGTCGGGTGGTCGGTAGGGCAGGAGGATGGGGAGGATAAGGAGGGTGAGTTAATAAATAATATCCTTCGGGAAAGTTTGTTTCATCGGCCTGTCTAAATATATTACCTATAGTTATTATATAGATAAATAATAACAACAATAACAACGATAACAACAACAATGTATCCTTATTATTATAGAACCGGTATTAGAATATTTATTGCTTCGTATGTTTCGCGATAACCTTTTTGGAATTTACCAGCAGAACAATGTACAAGCGTATATATGCATTGTACGTATACTATATAGAATTAACTATGTATATATATATATATATATATATATACATGTTTGTGTGTATGTATGTGTGCATAGGTGGTGATATATCGTCAATGTTAAATAACAATATCGAATCTGTAAATAGAAATACCGCGAATAGTATTATTCATTGTAAAGGTCATTGTAAAATGAGTAATCGTGGGATAAATATTACGATAAAAAAGAAAAAAAAAAAAAAAAAGGGAAAAAAAAGAAAATACGATAAAGCCACAGTAATTTTGATTACTTTTTATTGAAAAAAGTAAGTTCCTCAGACAAAAGTAATAAATTATTATCGATGTGCTGGATATGCGACATTTTTTTCTTATTTTTTTTTCTCTTTCCTTTTTTTTTTTTTTTTTTTTTTTTTTTTTTCGTTGATAATTGTTTTTAATACAGTATAGTATAATAATGCGATACGACCAAGTTTTTGTTTCTCTCTCTATCTCTCTCTCTCTCTCTCTCTCTCTCTCTCTCTCTCTCTCTATGAATTAAATCGAAAAATGTATATTAAAACTTGTTACGTTCATTCATTCTTTTTAATTAATTCGTATGTCGAAATACAAATGAATTAATTTATTAAAATTGGATAATCAATTTGTTCTTGAAAAAGTAACGTAACGTTACTTAATAATTAATATTCCTACGTAATAATAATTGGTCAATGGACATTAATCCATACGTATTAGTATTAAAAGTTTCATGATAAATTGAATCAACCGTAGAATTTGTAATTAAAGGTTCTCCACCGTGGGGTTTGCCATGATGGCAAAGTTGAATTATTAAGAGGCACCTTAAAACGTTTAGTATTCCACTAAGTTACGTTAAAATGAATTCGTTTGCTCATTAACGGTCGTTATGGTATCTAGTATTACATATACATATATATATATATACATTTATACGTTTATGTGAAATTTTAACTTCACTTCTCGCTATGTAAAAAAAGAAAAAAAAAAAAAATAGAAAAAAGAAAAAAGAAAAAAAAAGGAGTAGTACTCGTTTATCTCGCGTTTTATGTGTACGCTGTTAAATACACACCCACACACACGTGTATATATATATATATATATATATATATATATATTTCTTGAGAAAATAAAATTCTCATTACAACGATAATAATCACGAAGAAATATATAATTATTCACATATATAAATATGTGACTCATAAGACGAGGAATGTAATTAAATGATAAAATTCCGGAACGGATGGATGGTTGGAATAGTCGGAAGGATCCGAGGGGAAGGTAGACGAGATAAAGACAGAAAAGGATAGATAGATAGATAGAAGGAGAGAGAGAGAGAGAGAGAGAGAGAGAAAGAGAAAGTTCAAGATCCGTAGCAACAAGGTAGACAAATACATAGGTAAAAAATTCTATACACATATATTTATGCGTGTATAAACATATACATACACAAACACACATACATATATATATATATATATATATATATATATGTATATACACGTATATAAAGGATTCTCGATCAACAGGTTGTGTGTAGTAAAAAACAACATACGGAAAATCATTCGTCGGTGAAGCGATCGAATTCCATGTTTGACGAGGTGAAATACGAAAACAACAAATAAAGTGGGTTATCGAAAGTTTTGATTAAAACTTGTAACCGAACAGTACCGCCGCCCCAATCCCCACCACCCCCGTGCCCTCGCCACCATCCCCGTTGTCATCAAGGAGAACTCTCGCCGTCCTTCTTCCTAACACCAAGCATTAATGGCAATGGTGGGATGATCATGATGATAAAATGTTATTATCAATAGTGACTTAATTTTTTTCTTTACTTGTACAGATTTATAACCCGTTAAAAAAAAAAAAATATATATATATATATATATATATATATATGACCGAAGCGTTTTGTAAACAACAACATTCTCATTTTACCCATAAGATAACATTACCGACGTACATGCATGTGTGTCGTACATGCATCTCCTTACTAACCATAGATGTATATGTTTTTATCCGTGCGTACCTATGTGTATCTGTATGTGTTTATGCGTGTTTGTGTATAAAGAAGGTATATAATAATGGATAAGAGATATACGTAAGGTATCACCGGTAAGCCATACCCAATATAGGGTGTGATAGGATATTATTATGGATATGGGGTGAGTGAGAGAGTTTAGCTGTTACTACATAGTTGCGGCTTGCCGCAAATCTCGTTACACTCCTTTTACCTCGCTTCGCTCCGCCCAAGACCTCACCCCAATCCCCCTGCCCATCACCCCTCCGCGCTCACCCTTTCTCCACTCCTCCCTCTCGTAACTTTAACCCACCCTTGTTTACCACCCCTATGTCATGCAAATCAGTTCCAACGATCGCGCGCCCTTACCTCACAACCCCCCACGCCCACCCCTTTTGCCCCCCCCCGTTTCTTCATGCCATTTTCCCCTCTCCCCGGCCTTTTTTATATAAACCTTTTATATGGGTTCTCTCTGCCGTATCAAAAGTATGAAAAAGAAACCTTCCATTCATTCGTTCGTTCGT
>NC_060976.1:2200000-2202500 GCF_910589235.1 Vespa crabro
TTTTATTATTACCATTATTATTATTATTATTATTATTATTATTTTTATCATTATTAGTATCACATCAATTTTTTTTATAACAATTCTCAAAGTCAGTTTAAGATTTTAATGGTTCTTTTTTTTTGTAATATATATATATATATATATATATATATAAATATTTTTGTTGACTAAAACAAATAATAGTAATAATAATGTACAGGTGAAAGATAGGTTAATAAATAATGCAGAACGTATTATAATGGGATATAAAATTTTCAAACGTATCATTTTTTGAGACTTTACATAATTCACAATAATTGAATATGTACATTCGACGATATAATATTCGTAATTATTTTGTTCTTTTTCGTAATTTTTCTTTTTTCTTTTTTTTTTCTTTTTTTTTTTTTTTTTTGTTTACCCCTATCTCACGCAGATTTATATAAGCGTCTATCACGAATAAAAGTTCAAATCGTTGAAAATAAAAGTACTTTTCAGTTTTACGAGACGCAATTGGATGAAATTGTAACTGAGAGAGGAAGGGAGGTAGGGGAGCCGGTAGGTATAGTGGATGTAACATGGTGTACTGCGATGGGCAAGGAAAAAAATGAAAATAAAAATAATACACACACACACACACATGTATATATAGATATGTATATATTTATATACAAAAAAAAAAAAAAAAAAAAAGAGGATAAATGTAATCCTATTTCATCTCGTGCAATTTGTTGCGTTACGAAGTTGACTCACCGCTGTAGAAACATTTGAATTGGGAACAACAATGGGATTTGTCGTGCAATCGTTCGTAAAATTGGAGTTAATCAATTCGGAGCGTTGGTAACAACGGCTCGTCGAAATGCATGGAACATTGTAATCAGAACGAAGCCGAGTCCAATTTTTTTTTTCTTCTTTTATTTTTTTCTTTCTCTCTTTCTTTCTTTCTTTTTTCTTCTCTTTTTAGTTATATCTTTATACTTTATTTTCTTCCTTTTTTTTGCTTTTCTCTTTGTCTCTCTCTCTCTCTCTCTTTCTCTTTTTTCTTTAATATCGTATTCAACCGCACGCACGATTTTGTTGATATTTTCTTTTTTCCTTCTTTTTTTATTTTTTTATTTTTTTTTTTTCTTTTTTTGTTTTTTTTTTTGCGTCCATGGAAACGACGAACGTTTTTGCTCTCCATGGTTTCTCGTTTCTTTTTTTTTTTTGATTTATTTGATTTACTTATAATCTAATAATTTGTCCATCTTCTTTTACTTTTCATTCATTTATTCGTTCGTTCGTCCATTTATTTATTTATTTATTTATTTATTTATTTATTTTTCTTTCCCATGCGGCTTGTACAGTACGTCGAATAATTAATGTCGACAAATAATCGTTTCAAATTTCGTACTAGCGATTATATATATATATATATATATATATATATATAGAATAATTATAGACATTTGAGGGATAATAAAGGTAAGCGCGAAATTTTCATTCGTACGTTAGTTCATTCGTTCGACGTATACATCAAGCGTAACTCTAATATCCTTGTAATTATGCGACGGATAAATCACGAAAGCTGAATATAATCGAGTACACGTGGTAAAATTTATTTCTTCGTAATTAAAAAGCACGTTTCGTTCGGAATATCATTATCATTATCATCATCATCATTATTACTATTATTATTATTATTATTATTATTATTATTATTATTATTATTTTTATTATATTATTATTATGATTATTCGTATGAATTTGTAACGATCGAGAGAAAAAGAAAAGAAATGAAAAGAAAAACCATCGACGAATCAAATCGTCGATTACGTCGAACGACGAAAAAGAGAGAAAGAGAGAGAGAGAGAGAGAGAGAGAGAGAGAGAGAGAGAGAGAGAGAGAAATAGTAACTAAAGAGGTTGTTAAAAAAAAAAAAAAAAGAAAGAAAATATGAAAAGCTTATTTGGTAAATAATGTTTTACGTTAATTTTAACGAAAATTATACAGAAAATATTCGAACTTAAAGTTAGTTTGAGATTTAGTCGCCCATTAATTACGAGTTTAAGAGCATTAGAATCGTATCGTACGTAACCTACGTAATTAACTTATTATATGTTAGAGCGTGCATAAATACTTATATATTACAACTTTGGAGCAACGAATCGATTAACATGTTTATAACTTTATTTCCGTTTAGAAATTAGTCGAGAAAGAGAGACTCGAGATCTTAAATTGGATCATACCGGTCGTTTGAGAAATATTAAACTTCAAGGAAATCATAAATGATCGTGGCGAATTACTTGTTTAATTGTTCTTTCTTTCTTTTTTTTTTTTTTTTTTCCCCCCCTTTAATTTTATAACCTTACAAATCTTATATAAATCATATTCTCCTTTCTTATAATTTCTTCCCCTTTTTTACTTCTTCACTTTTAACTTCATCCATTATTTATATTCCTTTTACTTTTCTATCGTTATATCTTATTTTTCATTTATTTATTTGTTTCTTTACTTTTATTTTCTTTTCTCTCTTTTT
>NC_060976.1:2216665-2219165 GCF_910589235.1 Vespa crabro
TTCACCAATTTCTCCCATTGACCTTTTTTTCTCTCTCTCCCTCTTCAAGTTCGTTCCGCAAGGTCGGTCATCATCAAGCGTGCAAAGATAGAGATAGTGGCAAAGAAAGAGAGAGAGAGAGAGAGGGAGAGAAGAAGAAGAGAGAAAGAAAATTTTCTATTATACGGACGGCCTACCAGATGTCACGGACCGACTACCGAGGAGTGACACCGTAACTAAAGTCGTTATCGTGTGAAATACATCTGCCGACGAAAGCCCGGTAAACTCAGCAGCCCAGCCGCATAAGAGAAATAGAGAAAGAGAAAAAGAAAGAGAAAGAGAGTGAGAGAGAAAGAGAGAGAAATATATATATATATATATATATATATATATATATATATGTGTGTGTGTGTGTGTGTGTAGCGTAACGACTCTCTACTATCCTCTTTGCCCTCGTATATAATCCGAAACTAGAGGATAAAATTGTGTGCAACTGAGATTGAAGATGGACGAGAAAGAGAGAAAAAGAGAGAGAGAGAGAGAGAGAGAGAGAGAGAGAGAAAGCTTCCAGAGAATACGTTTAAAGTCCACTTTTGCAGTAGTTCGTGACCGAAATAGGGAATGCAAAATGGCTGGACCAGACGAATTAGCATTGCGTATATCGCGAATAGGGAATTTCGAAGAGAAGTGGGATTAAATAATTAGGATTGAGTGAACCTGTTTGAACCGCTTATGTATTATCCTTTTCAAAGTTTAGACATTTTCTCTCTCCCTCAATCTCTATCTCTCTTTGACCCTTCCCTTCCCATTTCACTCTATCTATCTCTCTCTCTCTCTTTCTCTTTCTCTTTCTCTTTCTCTATCTATCTTTCCTTTTTTTCCCCTTCTTTGTTATTATCATCAAAAAGTGTTTGATATTACGAAATATTCTATAATTTCATATTACCTATAGTTTTATATTTATTTGTAAACAAATGTTATTTTATCATCTCCCGCCCTCTCTCTCTCTCTCTCTCTCTCTTTCTCATTTTATATATACGTATAGAAAATATGATTTTACTCACTCATTACTTAGTATTCTCGAAATGGTTTGCGATTATATAAAAATGTTGAATCACTTTGATCCATTACCTGAAAGCAAAAGAAAATATAATTATTATTATTATTATTATTATTATTATTATTAATTACTATTATTATTATTATTATAAGAATCGATCGCTTTCCTTGCGATTGTTTTTCTTTCATTTTTTTTCCTTTTTTTTCTCTTTTTTTTTTTTTTTTTTTTTTTTTGGACAACCAAATAATCAAGCAGAGAAATTTCCTTCCTTTTTTTTTCATTCATTATTAATTAACTTTTTCGTTCCCAAAACGGCATATATATATATATATATATATATATATATATATATATATATATATATATATGAAATCAAGGAATGAAAGTATATAGACATATATATATATATATATATATATATATATATATATATATATATATATATATGTCATGGACAAATTGACGTAGAGATCCGACACGAATAAGTGGAGTTACAATGAACCAATGACCTCGCACAGGTCATTCTATGACCTTTGAGAAAAGAGTTCAAGCGGATCGTTATGTTTCAAGAGGTTTGAACTTAATTTTTTTGTTTTTTTCCTTAATTTTTGTAGTGACACGAAACGAAAGGATAGGGGAAAAAAAAAAAAAACAATATTTTAGATATCAAATCTTTGAGAAATACGAAATAAAAAAGAATCTTCGTATTATCTTTAATTCGAATAAATTCAAATCTTAAACTTTACATATTTGATGAAATTTAATTGATTACTTTTTATTTATGTAACATTGTTAAAAAAAAAGAAAGAAAAAAAAAAAAGAGAAAAAAAAAAAAAAAAAGAAGAAATATTCGAATTGTTCGTCGAATATTCGACGAAACACTTTTTATTTATTTACCTATAAATTCATTTCTAAGAAAAATTTTCAAAATCTATTTGACTAAATTAATTATCCCATTTGTGTAAAAAAAAAAAAAGAAAAAAAAAAAAAATCGCTTGAACTAATCCCACTGTTATATAAAATAATTAATATATACATTAAAAGGAGTTAAATGTAGAACTTTGTTCCCTTTTTTTCTTTATCATTATTATCACTATTATTATTATTATTATTATTATTATTATTATTATTATTATTATTATTATTATTATTATTAATATTTCGAAAAAATTATTTTACGTGATTAAGAATAAACGTGTATCGAGAGTCCATTCTAACATAATTCTGTATGAATTATCAATGAAACGGTGCGTACAATTTTGGGAAATGCATTATTGCACAAGTGCACCGTAACGAAAAGGTTAATAAGGTTTCTACTATTGCAACATGCTAGGTCTATAAATAAATATATATATATATATATATATATATATATATATATATATGTAAAGAAAAGGTTGAAATATATCGAAATTTTCATGTTTGCTCTTTCTACGAATTCAGAGAATGGTATCCTATTAC
>NC_060976.1:2224165-2226665 GCF_910589235.1 Vespa crabro
AAGAAAATCAAGTATATATATATATATAAAAATTAAACATTAAATATACGTAAATAGTTGCGTAAAAAAATAAAGAAGAAAGGTAAAAGGACGAAGAAATACAAAAAGAAAAAAAAAGAAAAAAAAATAGGAACAACAAACGCAGTCGTATGTTTATCAAAACGAAACATCAACAAGGGATTGTTAGGAAATGTAAAGCAAATAAAAAACAAAAAAGAAATAATGAAAAAGAAGGAAAAAAAGAAAAAGAAAAAGAGAGAGAGAGAGAGAGAGAGGGAGAGAGAGTCGATCGAAGTCAGTATGTATCGAATATTGACAGAGCGTAAACGTTCTGTCAAGGAGGAAATTCAATGATAAAATGGAGAACGGTAAATGGAGGAAGATAGTATGGACAATGTTGAAACGAAAGGTCCGAATTTCATTGGGAAAGCTGAAACATACATAGAATACATACATACATACATATATACATACATGCATACATACATATAAACATACGTACATGTACGTACATACGTAAGCATGTATAACATACATACCTATACAAATACACGTAGGTATATATATATATATATATATATATATATATACATACCTATATACGCATAGAAAGTCTAAGTATATATTTGTTTCTCTATTCTGTATTTTCCTTCTATAACTATAGTTGTCGTTATCGTTCCAAAGGACAATATTCACTATGGATATTGTAAGCTACATGTGGCAAGTGCTTACGATAGGAAACGTGACAATGATAGTGAAAGAGAAAGAGAGAGAGAGAGAAAGGGAGAGAGAAAGGGAGAGAGAGAGACATATAAGGGTATCTATAAACACTCGATCCATGTACTATTTGTAGAATTGAACCTATTGTTTCTGTCATTCTCCTTAATTTGCAAATATCATAGAGATAAGTTACGTAGAATCTATTTCAGGAAGAAATAACGTAACGATAATATAAACGACAAAATGATAAATATAATATGTAATGATTTAGGATTAATTCGATGATTATTATAAAAGGATCTGTAACTTTAGCGAATGTTTTTCTCTCTCTCTTTCTTTCTTTTCTAATAGAATTTTTCTCTCTTCTTTTTTTTTTTTTTTCTTTTTTTTTTGTTTTCCTTTTCTTCTTTTTTACAAATTATTTTCCCTCCGTTAAAATTATATCACTTTTATTCACGGTATTTTGTCTTAATGATAAAAAAAAAAAAAAAAAGAAAAAAAAAAAGAAAAAAAAAGAGAGAGAGAGAAAAAAATTATTATCACGACGCAAAGGAAAATCATTAGAAAAGTGTATTATTATCATTTAATTCGATCGATGACTATTAATTCAGTTTGACAATTAAATAACTAATGATAGAGCTAAATGTGCTTACCTGGGATCAGTGATTAACGAGTAAATAATTTTATTTATACATTAAACTAACGTTGTATACGTAATGTGTATTAAATATCACTGGGGGGAGGAGGGAGCGGAGGGGAGGAAAGCGGGAATGTGATTAGATGGATAAGTCAATTTATTCTGATAACGAGGGTTACTTCTTAGTTATTGATGAGGGTTTGTCACGAACGGAAAGGGGAGAAAGAAGAGAGGTAGGTTATAGTTACAAAGGGGTGGTGGGTGGAAATATTCAAACGTAAATTTAAAAATCGCGTTTTGTCTATGCCTATACATATGATTATACTGTCTTTTCTCTTCTTCAAATAATAATAATTATAATAATAATAATAATAATAATGGAACGAATCGTAACGAGGATGATACTAATTCAATAAACATTTTTTTATTTTCTTTGTTAATCCCATCAGGTTTATCGATACTTAAAAAAAAAAAAAAAAAAGGAAAAAAAAAATGCATTTGCAAACATAACTAGTGAGAATGATACTAATTATGACAATAATAATAATAATAATAATAATAATAATAATAATAATAATAATAATAAAAAAAGTAGAAAGAAACGTAACAAGGATATTGATTTTATAATAAAATGTCACTTATATTTATCTTCTTTTCTTTTTCTTTTTTTTTCTTTTCTTTTCTTTTTATTTTAAGTTTAAGAAACCTTAAATACAATATAATCACTCTTTTACTAATGATAATCGAGTCCTTCTCAAATTGTTTTTCGATAAACACCAAAGGAGAGACAGAGAGAGAGAGAGAGAGAGAGAGAGAGAGAGAAAAGACGTAATGCATCATCGCGTTGTTAGTTCTGCGAATGTCAGGCTCGCTCGTTATAGCCATAAAAAAAAGTTATCGTAGATAAACACAATTTTACTTTCATTTTTTTTTTTTTTTTGTTTTTTCTTTTTCTTTTTGGTAAACATTACTTCTGAGTTGTTTATCATTCAAACGATCCCCACTAACCCTTCCCCTCCGCCCTTCTCCGCAGGGACGTTAAGATCAATAATAAAGTTTAACAAATTTAGAATTAATATCATTTCGCTTGGATATAAATTATTTATTCTTCCCCTTCCGTATCATTATATACAATGTGTGTTC
>NC_060976.1:2229165-2231665 GCF_910589235.1 Vespa crabro
AAGATTATTGTAAATAAATATTTATAGGATCACGAGGATCAATATTTATCGATTGTTATTAATCATACGATTAAAAATTTTTAATATCTTTAAAATCGTTATTTATAAACACATATAATAAAATATTAATACTTAATGTAAACGTTCACTATTATATCCTTTTGATTGTTAATAATAATAAAGTTCAAAAAAAAAAAAAAAAAAAAAAAAAAAAAAAAAAAAAAAAAAAAAAAAAAAGGGAAAAGATTTTAATAGTAAAAAAGAAAAATAAAAAGGAAAAAGAAAATTGTAATAATGCTTCGTCAATATTTCGTGACAAACAAAAATGATCGATATTTATAACGAGCTTAAACTTTTTAATACCCGATTAATAAAAACTTCGTCAGTATTTTAATTAAAGTACATATTTGACAATTATAATGATTTGTCAATATTTTTATATGAACGTACGATCATTATTAATAAAAGTGACGCAAAACCAGACATATATATATATATATATATATATAAATAAAACAGACTGATATTTTATTAAAAATACGTAGAAAAAAATATTGACCTACATTGAGTTCCCCCGTCCCTCCCACCCCTTCTATCCCCCGATTCATTATATACAAAATAACGTATATACATCGATTAAATAATTTCAATGTTAAATGTTCGTAAAGATAATAATATCGTTCACAAATATTTCATATATATATATATATATATATCGGATAATAATTATTTACAATTAAAGAGACAAAAGAATGTTTGAATCTAAAAGAAAAATTTTTTGTTATTTTATTAAAAAAAGAAAAAAAAGAAAAAAAAGAAAAAAAAAAAATATTCGATTGTATACGTTCGCGCACAATTCTTGTATATAAGAAAAATTATAAGTAATTAATTGATATTAAAAATTTATATTAATAATTTATATGAATTTATATTAATTGTATTACATTTATATTTTGGAAAATATTAGGAAAAAAAAAGAAAAGAAAAGAAAAGAAAAGAAAAATTAATTAATCCAAATAATTAATGAAATAAATTAATATCGATTAATAAATATTAAGAGTGATTTTTTTTTTCCTTTTTCTTCTTTTTTCCCCCCTCTTATCTCCCTCTCTCTCTCTCTCTTTCTTCTTTCAAACAAGATAACTAGTTAGTTACATATAATCTCGATCACTTTTCTAACAAGGGCGACGCTTTGCGCGTAACATGCCAGCAGCAGTACCGCCGGCAGTCGTCCGTTGTGTGTCGTATCTTTTAACGTACAACAAGGCTCATTCAATTTTCTTCGTTGGCAAGTTTACAGAGCTGGTAGCGTTATGCAAGGCATATTAATAGGCCGTCTAGAACGTGGCTCGCATTTACCGGTCGACCTTATAATAAGCGCCTGGCGCTACCTACGTAAAACCCACCTACATACATACATACATATATACATACATACAAGGTGTCGCAAAGTAGATAAATAATGTTTCTACGTGCAATTTCTATACGCATAAGTATATTCCATATATACATACATATATATACATATGTATATATTAAATGTATGTATGTATGTATGTATGTATGTTTGTATGTATATGACATCACACATCAAACATATGATCATATATATATATATATATATATATGATCTGTATAAATATATAAATTTATTAATCTTAATTTTGTATCATTATAGTATGTAATATGCAAATGATTGTTATGCATTTAAGCACGATGAAAAAGTATAATAATAAAGAAAGTATTAAAAAATGTCATATGAGAAAATTAATATAAATCATCATCGAAGACAATTCGTTTCATGTAAATTATCTTACTTGGATTAATTTTCTATTATTGACGACTTATGGTTTTCTTTTCTTTTCTTTTTTTTTCTTTTTCTTTTTTTTCTTCATTTTTTTTTCATTTTTTTTTTTTTTTATTCTTAACTTACTTTAACTAATTTCAATTTAATTTAGTTCAATTCAGTTTATAGTTATGTCGAATGAATTTAATTTAATTCAATTTAATTCAATTTAATAATTTAATTTAATTTAATTTAATTTAATTTAATTTAATTTAATTCGTTCTTAAGTTAATCTTAATTTAATGTAATTATTGTTATTTTGTATGTTGTTGTTGTCTTTTTTTTTTCCATTGCGAAAAAGAATTTTACAATCGACCCACATAATTGCGATAATGTCTGAATAAGTTTATTATTATTATTATTATTATTATTATTACTATTATTATTATTATTATTATTATTATTATTATTATTATTATTATTATTATTATTATTATAATTCGTATAACTTAAATTAATTTCTAATTTAACGTTTAGTCACGATACACCCAATATATACGTGAGCATGTTCTATTATCTCACACATTTATATTATATAAGAAACACACACATACAAATACGTGTGCACGCACACGAATGAATGATAATTATATCCATGCTTTTTTCCCTTTTTTTTTTTTTTCTTTTTCTTTTTTTGTAATTATTATTACCACA
>NC_060976.1:2256665-2286665 GCF_910589235.1 Vespa crabro
GAGAGAGAGAGAGAGAGATGGCCGATCCATGATTGAATTTCATTAATGCGTCAAACGATTCATCATGAAAAATACCTCTCGATCTTCTCATCTTCAATTTCACTTCGGTCTCTCGTAACCTTTAACCTCCTCCGTCCTGCCGTCCCACTCTACCCCTTATTCCCATAATCAAGCTCGTTCTGACACGCTTTTCCAAGCTTTAAGCAACAAGAGCTTTACCATTCGAATTTTCATCCTCGTCAGGAACTTTCGTGAAATTAACTTCACTCGATTAAGTTTGGTTCTTCTTGAATCGAACTTTTGAGAAACTCAGGCTTTAACTATGATTTAAAAGGGAGAGAGAAAAAAGGAAAAGAAATAAAAGAGAGAGAGAGAGAGAGAGAGAAAGAAAGAAAAAAAGAAAGAGAGAACATAAAGACAGATATCGTTTCGTAGTACTTATCAATACTTAAAGGCACTTAGTTTCCTTCAAATTCATTTAATATTTCTTTCTATTTCCTTTTTACTTTTCAATACTCATGTTCTTTCTCTCTTTTTGCTTTTTTAAATCACGACAAACACACACAGACACACAAACACACAGACACACAGATACACAGATACACAGATACACAGATACACAGATACACATGTATCCATTTATTTATATTATATATATATTATTCAATATTAATATATATATTAATATTAAATAATATTAGAAATTAATATATAAAATATGTATATATATAAAAATTATATGTATTATATAATATTTAATTTATATTTATATTATATTATATATATATATATATAAAAGTTGGAAAGATAATTTAATCCGCTAAACGATGAGTTGTCGCAAACAGGAGAAAGTTCAGAAGGGAGGATAATTAATCGATTTCTGTTTTTATCTCAAATACTTGGAAATATCTTCTTCCTTCACAGGCCAGACCCTTCTTCCTTTTTCCCCCCCACCCATCTTCGATGGGAACTGACCAGAAGGAAGACGAACGGACGTATATGGTTTCTATAAAGACGGATAGACTCTCCGTCTCTCTCTCTCTCTCCGTCTCTCTCTCTCTCTCTTTCTCTCTCTCTCTCTCTCTCTCTCTGTCTCTCTTTCGTACTTGAAACGTGTGTTGTTCGTGACAATCGATTGTTCCCACATTTCATAAATTCGAAAAAGATAAATAGACAGATAGACAGAGAAAGAAAGAGAAAGAAAGAGAGAGAAAGAAAGATGTCGATCAACATCAATAAAAATATCATAAACGGAGTCGCATTCATATGAAAAAATAAATCTCGTTTAAATGATTCAAAACAATGTCCCATCGATAATTCTTTTATTCATATCACTAAAGCGCGAAGACGATTAATTCGATTGATCGTTTCCATTGTTTGATCGCAGCAAAAAAGAAAACAGAAAAAAGAGAGAGAGAGAGAGAGAGAGAGAGAGAGAAAAGAAAAATAAGAAAAAATGTAAAAAAAAAGTAGGAAGAAAAAGAAAAAATAAAATAATTCCACGCGCTATATCCCCAACACTCCCCACCCCCACCCACCCACGACTCCTCCTCCTTCACATAAACGACGGAATATCGCGGAAAAAAGAAAAAAAGAAAAAACTTAGATATCAATTGCATTTTTTTTTTTTAGTTAAACATTTATTCCTAATAAATGGAATAAGCATGTATTAGGTAAAAAAAAAAAAAAAAAAAAAACAATCGTAATAATTCATTACGAATATTATTAGTTATTAACGGTATATACGTGAACTTTAAATATCGAGGACGCTTTTGATATAAAGTTTTTGCGATGGAACGTCGAAATGAAGTAAAAAAAAAAAAAAAAAGAAAAAAAAAAAGAAAAAAAAGAACTTAGACGATGGAAGGATCAAAGATTTTCTTTCTTTACACAGGATTCTCTCCCTCTCTCTCTCTCTCTCTCTCTCTCTCTCTCTCTCTCTCTCTCTCTCTCTCTCTCTCTCTCTCTCTCTCTCTTTTTCTTTTGCTTTTCCTTCTTTTCATAATCTCTATAAATATTCTTACGAGAGATTTCCCATGAAATGTTTATCGATCGATCTCGAAGAAGAGATGCACGTTACATAGTTTCGAAATTTATGCGTTTGTATATTTTCCTTTTTTTTTTTTTCCTTTTCTTTTCTTTCTTTTTTTTTTTTTTTCTCTTTTTTTCTTCCTCCTATTCTTCGCGAGATTTTTGTAGCAGTGATTCTCTCGATCGCAAATAAGCAAACATCAGAAAATCCTCGAGGAGAAATGGCCAAGCATATGTAAACTTTTCTCTCTCTTTATTTCTCTCTTTCTCTCTCTCTCTCTCTCTCTCTCTCTCCCTCCCTCTGCACGATGCATCAACGTTCTAGTCAACGGATTTTCTTCTATCCGCCTCCTTCCCTCCTCCATCTCTCCACCCTCCATAGGAATTTTATAATCCGTTAAAATATCCAATAGAAGAGATACGTTCTACATTCTCTCACGAAACTAAAGTTTCTTGCGTTAAGTTTAGAAAATATTTATCGACGTATGAACGTTCTAACGTCTAACAACAATACAAATAATATTCAATGATGATAATAAAATGAGATTGAAAATTTTGCTTAAAATTTGTAATATTTAATTTTGATCATTTCATTTTTATTATTTAATAATTATAGAATATTAATAAGTAATATTTAATATTTAATTTTTGACATTTGATTTTTAATTTCTTTTCTTTTTGTTTTCTTTCTGTTTTTCTTTTTTTTTTTTTTTTTTCTGATATTTAAAAATTAAGAAATTTTTATATTTAATATTTAATTTTCAATATTTACTTTTTTTTTAATACTTAATAATTAAGAATTTTAACATATAATAAATAATATTTGATTTTGGATATTTAATTTTTAATATTTAATTCATACAATCATAGATATAATAATCTAATATTTACTATTTCTTTTTTTCTTTTTTTCTTTTTTTTTTTTTTCTATGATTAATCTTCTGACATATTGATCGACATTAAATATAAAAATTCAAGATACAATAATAAAATATGAAAGTTAATATTAGTATAATTAATTTTTAATACCAAAATACAAAAATACAAAAACATCACTTTCACTACTATAAAACAAAACAAAACAAAAAAAAATATATATATATATAAATATAAATCTTTACGTTATTTATTTTAAATATTTAAAAATTCAATCGGTCCATCGCACGTCAAAGAAAAATATCAAATAAATATAAAACAAAGCAAAACTAGTGAAAATAATAATTTTTATTTAATTATCATTCGCTGAATCTATTCGAGATCATTATAAAAAAAAAAAAAAAGGAAAAAAAAAAAGATCTTATCTAATCTTTCAAGTAGAAAAAGACATTTGAAGGATGATCGACTTGAAAGGATATGCTCGTACATATAAAAGGATAAAGGAGGATATGCACTATATACATATACATACATAGAATATACATATGTACATAGAATGAAGGATATATATATATATATATATATATATATATATATATATATACAGGTTATATCCATTCAACTTGAAGTATACCAGAAAATCGTAAAAGTCTCTGAGCTTTAACACGTTTGACCGAGCTTTACCTATACTACTAAACGGAAGGGTAGAATTATCGAGTATTTGTCGGTGGAGGAGCACGATAGGCTGAAAGAGTTAACGTTATCAAGAAGAAACTTTACAACTAAATCATGCCTCGAACGTTTATCCGCACGTGATGCACATGGAGATGCACGAAAGTGCATAATAATACGCCATGATACAAGGGTAACGTTCTATCGAGCATGAACGCGTTATTATTAAAAGTGTTAAACGTTTATAAGATTCGATTTAAATGATCGATCCTATGAATTAAGATTATGTCGATTTTAATTACACGAATTACGCGAAATTATGTTTTTAAATCTCTTAACACTTCTTCTCTCTTACTTTTTTTTTTTTTTTTTTTTTTTTTTAATTAATTAATTAACGAGGAGATATCGTGGAAAATAAACGAGAGAGAGAGAGAGAGAGAGAGAGAGAGAACGCTTTCTTATTATTCTTTTTGTTATTTACGAATTCTTTTTCTTTTTTTTTTTTTTTGGTTGTTTCTTTTTTCTGTTTACGGTACTGCTATTATTCTTATTATTTGTTTGTTTACTTTAATACCTCTTAAACAGATAAACGACATTGTTCTTATTTGTTGAAACGTCGAGAATTAGAGATCGCAATTTCGAACAAATATCTCGATGTAAACAATTTAATCGATGAGTTTATTCAATGAAAGAGAAACAAAAGCCGATTTAAGTATCATCATGAAATTATAACAAATGCCATTATATCTGGAACAAAATTAATACGTTTCTTTTAATATATATATATATATATATATATATATATATATATATATTAATTATTATGCATTTGTTATTAAGCCTTGTTAACATCGACGAAATATAAAATATAAAGTTATCAAGTTGCATGATCTCTTCTCCTTTTAAACCTGCAGCACCATCAATCGACATACCTTTCATAGAACAAAGATTTACTGATCACAGATCTATACGAAATAGATTCATTAATCGTAACGATAGAGATTCGCAAATTAACCAGTTGATTATTTAATTAATATTTTTGTAAGTCTCTTGTAAAAAGATAGAAATAAGGGAAAAAAAGATATCAAAAATCGATTTCAATTCTTTTTTTTCTCTTCTTTTCTCTCGTTTTTTCTTTTTTTTTTTTTTTTTTTTTTTGCACTTCGATCTTTCACACACGACAAATGCGAATTAATTAAGTGGGATTAACAGATCTTATATCATTTATAAAATAATAGAATTTTCCATTAATAGAAAATCATATTATTATTATTATTATTATATATATATATATCCATTATAAATTGACCAATAGATAACGTAGAAATATTCAATAAATTCTTAATATAAAAATTATACTTATTAATCAAATATACTATGGCACATCATTTATTTACATAATACTATATATATGTATCGCGAATTCAAATATTATTTATCAGCCATAACCCAATAATATATAACGCAATACTATTATATATCCTATAACATTATTCATTTACATATTCCCATATGTGCATCATAAATTATTATTATTTATTTTTCCATCGACCCAATGAAATTATACAAATGATAGAATATCGTCTTTTCTGGAGACGAGGGAGAGGGGGGGGGGTCCGCGGTGGTAAAGAAAAACCAGAGAAGTAAAAAAGAAAAAAAGAAAAAAAACAAAAAAAAACAACAAATTTCGAAGTACCCATTCGACGATCCAAAAAAAAAAAAATCTCTATAAATAGGCTCGACATAATAAATAAATAAATAAATAAATAAAAAATATATATATATATATAAGAATAAAAATAAAGGCAATAATTGATATCATTGAATAAAAAAAAAAAAAAAAAAAGAAAGAAAGAAAAGCAAAAAAAAAAAATTCTCCCTCTCCCTCAAAAATATCTTCCAGTATCGTGTTCGTATAAATATCTAAGTTTCGATCTCCAATATTGATAGTGTTTAATGATGTATATGGTGATAGTAGGATGTTATGGTGTTAGTACGATGGCAATGGTGGTAGTGGTGGTATTACACGGTGCAGAGGTTTCATTTCTGTCGAAGAAAGCATACGACGTGTTCCTAAAGGCTTTACCACTCCCACCCCCTCCACCGGTAACAGGGCACAACTGTCTATGCCGTTGACATGTCACGACTCTTACCCTTCCTCCCCTTTCTATCTACTCCCTTACTCCCCACTTCTCTTCCTCTATCTCTTCTTCCTTTTACCCCTTGTGCATTTTCTCTAAGTCAAGGCTTTACTTCTACTTTGCTTGTGCCTCCGGAGTGCACTCTCCCACCTATTTAAAGGAACAAGCTTGTCTCTTTCGTCAAATCCCAAAGCCATTCGCCTAACGAAAATACACAGAGTAAAGCTATGAGAATAGGGTAGAGGAGGGAGGGTGATGATATCGTGGTGGCTACCGTGTACAGTCGATCTATCGATTTATCGATCGATCGATCCATCGATCGAATCGCATCGATACGTCTCTTTAAATTCCTTCTACCTAGGGAGGGAGAGAGAGAGAGAGAGAGAGAGAGAGAGAGAGAGAGAGAGAGAGTTGGTTAAACTCGTTACGTCTCAGGAGACATTTTCTCGATAATGATCGATACACGTTCGAACGAGATTGAATATCTTTCTACGATATTCAAAAAAGAAATAGAAAAAAAGAAGAAAAAAAAAAAAAAAAATCTACTCCCCTATCTGAACCACCATCTTCTTCTCTCACTCCCATTTACAATTGAGTTTATTTAATAAATTTATAATGGAATTATTTAATAAATGATCTTCTGTCGATATGTACTTTTTTTTTTTTTTTTTTATGCTTACGTATATACTTTTTTTTTTTTTTTTTAATTTAAAGAAATAAAAAACAAGAGAAAACAAAAAGAAAAAAAAAACAAAACAGAACAAGAAAGTAAGAGAGAATAGGGAGGATAAAGGAGCGAGGAGAATAACAGAAAACAGAAATAAATAAATAAATAAATAAATAAATAAATAAATAAATAAATAAATAAATAAATGAATGAATGAATGAATAAATAAATAAATAAATCGATTATCATGTCAAATTAAAATTCGTATCGTCAAAATTTCAATGTTCGATCATCGTATAAAAATATCGATCCTACGAACAAGTTGACTCTCTTTCTATTGAATTTTCTTGTCAAAAGCAACGATTTGATACACACACACACACACACACACAAAATACATATGGTTATTCGACCTAACCATATATATGGTTAGTTCGAGCGGATCAACTTTTCATTGATACTCTCCACCCTCTTATATTTTCTTTTCTCGTATCTCATACGCACACGTGTGCTCGTCCACGCGAATATATTTTTTGCGATTGTATACGAACGTAGCAAAACGTTTCGTACCTCAAAAAGAGGAGGAAGTTTGCTCTCTTGGTGATGGGAGGCTACGTAATATGTTACGTCTGTATAATCCATGGAATGCCATTTTCCCTTAGGGCTGTTCGATGTATTGCAAATCTCTCTCTCTCTCTCTCTCTATCTCTCTATCTCTACCTCTCTCGTCATCTTATTCTTTCTTTTTTTTTTTTTCTTTATTTTCTTCTCTATAAAATAGTCTAACGTTGATATTTCGTATACGGCGTGTCGTCTCTCGTGAATTATCCTTTTTTTGCTATCACGAACTACGAACGGCAAGAAATTTATTTCCGATAACTTTGAAACGTTTTGCTTAAAAAAAAAAAAAAAAAGAAAAGAAAAGAAAAGAAAATAAAAGAAAAAAAAGAAAAAGAAGAAGGGAAAGAAAAGATCGAAAATAAAATAAAATAAAATAAAATAAAATAAAATAAAATAAAATAAAATAAAATAAAATAAATATATCACGAGAGAGATAAGTTACTATATTTGATGAACAATCGAAATTATATTAAATAAACCTACGATATAACGTGGAAATGATTTTTATGAATTTAAAAAAAAAAAAAAAAAAAAGAAAAAGAAAAGGAAAAAAAAAATAATAACAATAATAATAAATAGATTATATTAAAAGATGAGAGGTGTGTTCTGAGTCACCCGGTATAAAAATAGAGAGAGAGAGAGAGAGACAGATGACACAGTGTTACGATGAGTATCTATCCGTTCCTCGTCTTCATCTATAGCAACTAACACCTTTCAACATCTCTCGGTCTCTAACGTGTTCAAAAGAGCTTTATCGAAAAATCCATCGACGAATAGAAAAAGCTCCTATATATATATATATATAAAATATAGCTGGGCACAACACATCATCCTTTGGGACTTTCGAAGACCGAAACATCTTAAGGAATCTTACTAGCATAGTCGGCGACTATACCACCACTGCAACAACCACTATCACCATCACCATCACCATCACCATCAACATCATCCCTGTCGTCGTCGTCGTCGTCGTCGTTGCAGCCGCCATCACTCCTCCACCCTGACGCCTTCGACAAAGCTTGACGGGTGCTATTTGTTATAAAAATGGAAGCAAAAGGAAGAGAGAGAGAGAGAGAGAGAGAGAGAGAGAGAGAGAGAGAGAGAGAGAGAGAGAGAGAGATAATAATGTAACATAACAGACCCCTCCTTTCATTGTTATCGCACTCGACAGAAGTACAAAAGACTTTTAAAACAAGAATTAAAAAAAGGAAAAAAAAACAAAAAAATGCGACAAAAAATTTCCATGTAGCTTTTATATAAAGAAAGAAATAAAGGAATTAAAGGAAAAGTAGATAAGATTTGAAAATTTTATTTCGTCTGATTTTTATAATATGAAAAAGAGAAAAAAAATGAAATAAAAAAAGAAAAGGAAAAGAGAGAGAGAGAGAGAGAGAGAGAGAGAGAGAAATGAATTCCATGGATCATCCCTTAATTATATAATAAAAATGTCATTATCTCTGTTAAATCTCCAAAAAATCCTTCATCATTCCTATTTCTTCCGATTCGATTACGATCATTTGGATTTAATTAATTGAAAAGCAGGAATAAATTGAAGACATGGAAACGATGTTCGATTCCGTCTCTCATGGACCGCCTCCTCCCCTCCACCCGTCTTTCAATCCCCCTTTTTAGTAAAAGCCTATATACCCTCTATTCTAAAACTCTCGTTTCTTATAGGACGTCCATCGAGAACATCCCTTTCCTTACCTACCCTTCCCTTAAATCCTTCTTCCTTTCCCCCATTTATTTCGAGGATTGATCATCGAAGGACCACTCTCAACCACGACAAAATCTGTCCGTCCCCTTCACTTACAAAATTTATTTCATTTTGCGCCAGGAGATGATCGTCAAGATGGAAGAGTAGAGAACCAGTTAGGAAATCTCCTTCCACCTTTTCCCTCCCCTCTCTCCACTCTACTACCCTTTACTGATCACCAAATCTATCCCCAAAAAAGGGATGCAGTAGTAGTAGCAGCAGCAACAGCAGCAACGAAGCACAACTTTTTCTGCAATATGGCGGACTCTCCCATTTGCTCTCTCTCTCTCGTTTTTTCTTTTTTTTTTTTTTTTTGAAAGAGAATGAGAGAGAGAGAGAGAGAAGGGGTAGATACGAGAAGGGTAGAAAAGTAGGCGTCACCGATGTTCTACCCCTCTAAGTTATCGACACAATCAAATGGCGCAGCACGTTGTATGGCGACCCTCTACTTCCTGCCATATCTCTCAACGCCATATCTTTTTTATTCTCTCTCTCTCTCTCTTCTTTTTCCTTTTCCTTTTTTTTTCTTTCTCTTTCTTCTCTCTTTCCTCTTCCTCTTCCTCTTCTTCTTCTTCTGCTTCTTCTTCTTCTTCTTCTTCCTATTTTTTTTTTTATTTTTTTCCTATTAATTTTTTTCCAATTTGTTTTGTTTTTTCTTTTTTACTTTTTTTTTTTTCTTTTCTTCTTTTTTACCACTATATTCCACGACTTTTTTTCCTCCCTTCTTTTTTTCTCCCCTTTGTCTTATTATTGTAATTTTTTTTCCGTCTTCTTTTTTTCGTCTTTTTTTTTTTTTTTTTCTTTCTACGGGTATCGCATACTACCACCAACTCCTCTCGATACTATCCAATGTAGAACATATTTGTTCTATTCTGTCATTTTTTTTTTTTTTTCATTTCTCTCCTCCCCTCATCTCCCCAAAACCTTTTTAAACATTGATTGGACTTTTGAAAAATTCTTCTCGTGAATTTTTTAAAGTAATATAGCGGTTATTACTTCCAACTGCTACTGCTACTATAACCTACTACTTCTCTATCTACCCCTCTTCAACCCCCTCACTACCGCCACCCCGTCGACATCATTGAAACCCCCCCCCCATCCCTTTATTCAACGCCTCCAATACAAACACGTTTTTATAATGCGTTAGCGTTGTAAAAATTATATTCCTCGTACTATTTGTGTATTATTTCCAGAGTTCCGCTTTTTTATTTACTTATTTATTCTTTATCCTTTTAATATTATCAATATTATTAATATTTAATAAATCTGCTCTCACTCTCTCTCTCTCTCTCTCTCTCTTACTCTCTATCTATCTATCTATCTCTTTCTATTTTTTTCTGAATAAACTACGAAACTATACTTCTCTCTTTTCCTTTTTTTTTTACGCCATTACGCGACTCTATCGTACGTCCAATATAATGTTATTTAATTTAATTTTGTTTTTCTTTTTTCTTTTCTTTTTTTTTCGATACTATACCACTATGTTAATAAAAAAAAAAAAAAAAAAAAAAAAAAAAAATCCAGCTAATATCAATCGAATTGAATCGGAAGATTTCAAATCCAAAAGTTTCCCTTCCTACTTTTTTTCTTTTCCCCCCTTTTTTTCGTCGAATTAATGCCGAACGATTTAACATGACGGTATGTAAAAAAAAACCCTTTTTTATTTGTTCGTCCCTTTATAAAAGAATGCCAATATTCTTGTATGTAAAATTCGTGGTTTTTTTTTTTTCCTTCTTCTGTCACCGGGTATATCTATCTCCAGTCAATCGAAAGAAAAAACGAATTCAAAAAGTAGTTCATGCGATTTCAATTACGCGTGCCTCTCTCTCTCTCTCTCTCTCTCTCTCTCTCTCTCTCTCTCTCTCTCTCTCTCTCTCTCTCTCTCTCTCTCTCTCTCTCTCTTATCCTTTATTTGTCTTCCGATGTTGTTACATTTGCGGTGCGGCTGATTGTTTTAATTAAAGAAGAAAAAAAAACAAAAGCAAAAACAAAAAAAAAAAAGAAAAAGAAAAAGATAAAACGAAAAGCCAAAAAGAAAGAAAAGAATAAAAAGGCAGACACGAAAAAAAAAAAAAAAGAAAAATAGAATAATAGAAAGAAACAAAAACGTCAAATTCGCAAATGACATAACAGGGTGCAGTCACACAATCCTCGGAATTGTCCTCGCACGATCGATCCCCCTTTATCCAAAGGATATTTTTCAATTAGTTGAGGATTAAATACGGTCCCAAAAAAAAAAAAAAAGAAAGAAAAAAAAGAGAAAGAGTAGAAAAAAAAAACAAAAAAAAAAAAGTAGAAATCTCGTTTCATCCCTTCTGTTCGATTATTTTCATATCTCTTTCGATTTTTGTTGCTCTCGTTGTTCCATTTCATTCCTCATTCCCACATCATTTCCCTTCTCCCCTCATCATATTTTTTACTCGAATTTTATTTTATCCTCTCTAACAAAAATACCATGTAACAAAAATAAATAAACAATAATAATAATAATAATAATAATAATCATCATCATTGAAAAACAAAGAATCGTTCGTAAAATAGACTTCAAAGAGAATTTTTTTTCTATATTACTTTTTTGCTCTATTATTATATTCGCATTCGATCTATAGTAAAACGAATATTTCATTTCGCATGAATATATTTCGTTAAATTTCGCGTGTAATATCTATCTCACGGTATTTCGAGATACGAAAGTGAAATAACTATTTCAAATGTATATACTCGGGAATACTCTAACCCCGTTGTTAAACTTTTTCAGGTTAAATTGTTCGTGTCACGGTTATAATTGGCCGAATTCTTCGTGCATGTAACACGAAAATCATAGTAGTCAGTCGTCTGACTAACGTGAACTTTGTTAATGTGATTTTTCAACAGAGAAAGAGATAGATAGATAGATAGATAGAGAGAGAGAGAAAGAAAGAAAGATAGAAAGGAAATATATAAACAAATTTACTTTTATATATGTGTGTGTGTGTGTGTGTGTGAACGTACATATAAGTATAATAAAATAATAAACGTAATTAAACTCAATGATATATTTATTCGAACAAAAGATTCATTTTATTTCTAATATTAAATGAAATTGTAAGACGACGATGTTATATATAGTTTGATACAAAACAATAAAATTTGTCGAGTAAATCGATCTTCGAAGAAAGTTCATATAATCGTTCGATCATTCTATCGTAAGAAGAAGTAGGAAGATGAGAAGAAAGAGAAGGAGGAGGAGGAGGAGGAGGAGGAGGAGGAGGAGAAGGAGGAGGTGAAGGAGTGCAGGGTTATAGTAGCAAAGGCAAGTAAAGTATCAATCTTTTGAAACAAACGTTTCCATTTATGACCTCTCATCCTCTTCAACTTAGTCAGTACATATATATATATATATATATATATATATATATATATATATATATATATATATATATATGTGAAATAACATATGAAACGTAGGAAAATCGATGGGATAATAGAATAATCTGGAAACCATTGAAACTCTAGGACGATATTGAACTACCATTGTGTATTACCGTAATAACCAACCCTCTAGCAGCAGATCCACCCCCGGCCCCGTTCCCCTCTACGTGTCTAAACACCCTCGTTGTACAAACAGCAAAGGCTTCGCTCCGTTCTCTTCGCCATGTTCACAACGACGTCGTCGATATAAAGACGTATTAAAGAAGGTCGACGAGGAAGAACCCCTGACGAGGCGACAACCAACCCCTTTCGATACTTGTATCCTCCTTACCCTTACCCTTCAACCTCCATCCCCTCTCTCCCTGTCTATGTCTACTCTCTTTCTCCTCCCTTGTACGCCGCGCCCTACGTTCCACCCCTTTGTTTGTAGACTCAGAACATTACGTTAACCCGTTCGGGACGGACCTCATTTTCAAGGGAGAAACGTAATTGACCAATATGGCGTCCAACTCATGCTTGACTCTCTCTTCCCCTTTCTCTCTTTCTTTTATTTTTTTATCAATATATATATATATTATTAAAATATATATATATATATATACACACACGCAAAAGTAAATTCAAATCTATAAATCTGCTAAATAATTATTATCTCCAATGCAACTGTAAAAAATAAAAAAAGAAAAAAAAAGAAAAAGAAAAGAATTACAAACGAATGGAATTCTTACAATATTATTACATACATACATATATATATATATATATATATATATATATATATATATATACACGCCCTTGTAAACAATAAGAGACAATATTTATGAGAATAGGTGTTCGACGAAAAACGATAACAATAACGACAGTCATAATAACAAAAATAAAAGACAATATCGGACGATCGAACGACATTCACGTGAAATAAGGAGTACAAGAAGAAAACTGTGGAATTTAATTAATAGGACCAACCTGGTTTATTACATGGGATAGGGTAGGGCGAGAAGAAGAGAAGGAGGGAGGGAGGGAGGGAGGGAGGGAGGAAAGATAGTGAAGGTGGAAGAAGAGGGAGGCGGGAGAGGAGGGGGGCGGGATGAAAAGGAATCCTAGTCAATTGAACGAAACTTTCGACGTAGAAATGTGTTCACACGCATAAGTGTCATCCAGTTACTTTACTTTCGAGTTGTCCACTGCAATTAGAGCGTAAGGTTAGGTGCGTGCTATTGCAAACAATGTCCATTTCGTATACCCCAACTATCTCACACTTTCGACACCGACGACGATCGAGAGACAAGCGTTGCTTTTGGATATATGCAGGTATATCTGTTACCTCTCTTTCTCTCTTTCTATATATATATATATATATATACATATATACTAACATACATATGTATGTGGATATATATATATATATATATGTGTGTATAGCTATCTCTCGTTGCAACGAGATTCGAACCAATTCCAGCCGACTCACTCGCAAAGATCTCTCTCTCTCTCTCTCTCTCTCTCTCTTTATCTCTTTCTGTCTCTGTCTCTCTGTCTGTCTGTCTGCCTGTCTCTGTCTCTTTCTCTTTCTCTTTCTCTCTCTGTCAGTCTGTATGTTTCTCTGTCTCTTTAGCTGTCCGTAACGCTGTTCGAATTCTCTCCATCGACGTCCATCTCTGCTATTCTCCCCTCTTCTACACTTTCCCAACCCTCTTGGACAACCCTTGATACCTCCAAGCACTTTGTATTATTGATCGAGACAAATGGACTCGAATCCTTCACTCTCACCCTCTCTCACCCTCTCTCTCTCTCTCTTTCTCTCTTGCTCTTTCTCTCTTTCTCTCATCGAAATTCAATGATAAAAAGAAGAATCGATTTACAGCTTATATTCGTCCTCTTATATATATATATACATACACACACACATTATACTTAGTATATAATATCCAAAGGGATATCTTATCTTACAATATCATTATTATCCACCACTCTATTTTCCATCTTATTTCCTTTTTTTCATCTTCTTCTTCTTTTTTTTTTCTTTTTTTTCATCTCCTCTTTTTCTTTCTTTCTTTCTTTCTTTCTTTTTCTTTTTTCCTCACTTTCTTATTTATCTTCTTATTTCTTCGCCATTTGTATTTCCTCTCTTTCTTTCTTTTTTCTCTCTTTTCTTCTTTTTTTTCCTTTTTGAGTTGAACAATTTCTTACTTTTAAAATCAATTCGACTTTTTCATTTCTTCTTCCTTTCTTTTTCCTTTTTTCTTTTTCATTTCTTCTTCTTCTTCTTCTTCTTCTTCTTCTTCTACCTTTCAAGATGGGGAAAAAGAATTTGACTTGGTACGAGGTTAGACGGATCAAATCGTGAGGTTTTCAAATTTAAAAAAGACCAAGAAAATAGAGAGAGAAAGAGAGAGAGAGAGAGAGAGAGAGAGAGAGAGGGAGAGATGTAGTGGTAGAGAGAGACTAGAGAGAAATAGAGAGGGAGCGAGAGATTTTTCGAAAAGCACCTGCACAAGAGCTTGTACAAAGTGCTAGAATGTAGAGAAGTGATTGCTACGTAGTAGAAAAGCACAGAGGTTAAATCTAGCTGGGGGTAAATCCTCTTTGAAATATATTCACTCGAAAATCCACACAGCTTCCCAATGGTAGGTAGGTAGGTAACGTCGCACGTGCGAAAGTAAATCGCTCTGTCTCGTGCATTTCGCTAAAATGGAAAACGATAGACAGAGAGAGACAGAGAGAGAGACAGAGAAAGAGAGAGAGAGAGAGAGAGAGAGAGAGAGAGAGAGAATCGATACGTGCACGCGGAGTCAACGTGCCAAATTAAGAGAGAGCGAGAGAGGGCGAGAGATAGAAAAAAAAACAAAAAGAAAAAAAAGAAAAAAAGAAGAAAAGAAAAAAGAATCAAAAAAAAAACAAAAAGAAAAAAAAAAGAATTCAATAAAAAAAAATATATATACATACATATATTCCATATATTTTAACAAAATAATTGTTATTAAATTAATAAATAAATATGTTTGATCGATCGGTCGTCAAAATATTTGCTAAATTGATATTTACTTTTTCTTTTTTTTCTTTTTTTTTTTTGTTCTTTTTTTTTTTTTGTTATGGCTTCCAAATCTTTCCTTTTCTTACGTTCGGGGAATGTGTGAACAAACAGGAGAAGGAAGGAGAGGGGAAGGAACGAGGAAGGGGAAGAGGAAGGGGAGCGAATGAAACGGAATGAAGAGTTTTTCCACATGTTTCTCTATATATATTCCCTAGAAGAAACTTTCTTGATTAGGCGTTTTCGAACTTTCACCTTATCTCATATATGCGCGCTCACACGAGCGTATAATTGAAGAAACGTGAATGAACATTGTGTTACGTGTATCGCATAGATATATACGTCTTTATTTTCGTCTCTCTTTCTCTCTCTCTCTCCCTCTCTCTCTCTCTCTCTATCTTTAAAACGTATGTTTTACGTACGGGAATTACGTAGGGAAGAATAAAAAAAAAAAAAAAAAAAATACAAAAAATTGAAAAAATAAAATAAAATAAAAGTAAACCATATAAGTAAACACGTCGATAAAAAAATTGATTTAAACGGTAAAAAAAAGTAAAAGAAAACATTTCATACGTCGTTTTATTCTCCATCGTTCGAAAGTAAATTACACACACATACACACACACACACACACACACACACACACACATATATATATATATATATAAAATACATAACATGTAATGTATGTAATATAAGTAGTTACGTTAGCTGCATATGTATTTATATATCGAATAATGTTTCGAAGGGCATGTCCGAAACGTCGAAGTTAACTCAGCTACGGAAATGTCGAGGAAATCGTCGACGCGGAAAAATTTCCGCACGTATCGCCAATGAAATATTTCTCAAGAATATATACATATGTACGTACGTATATACGTATGTACATATTTATGTATATAATATATATATATATATATATATAATACATATATATATGTATATATATATATATATATATACTTACGGAGATTCTTTTGTGTGCGTGTATTTGGGTAGTAAGTACATGCACCGCAAGATTCAACGGCTGTCGAAAGCAGCCGCCATACGTTCATAAATATCGTTCGTAAAGTTATATCCCTTCTCCTCTCCAACCCTTATCCTATCCAACCCCTATAACCATCCCCTCTTCACTCTTCTTCACTCCTTTCTTACAATCGTCTTTCAACGTTCCATTCCTATTTATAATTTCATTCGTATTTTACAATAAGAAAAAAAAAAAAAAAAAGAAAGGAACAATGAATCGATAATAAATATCTTTGGAAATTAATAACGAAGAAAGTGATTAGATTTGAAGGAAAATATTTGAAAAGAACATTTTATAAGATTATTTTAATTTTACGTATTATCATGTACGAACACTTCTCTTATTTATCATTTATCACACGTGTCAAACGTGTTTCTATGTTAAACTAAAAGAGAAGTTAAAAAAAGAAAAAAAAAAAAAAAAAAAAAAAAAAAAGGAAACAAATTCGACCAAGGACGATCTATTTTCTTTTCTGATTCTATTTTTTTTTTTTTTCTTTTTTCTTTGTTTTTCCTTCATTATTTATCAAGGATACGACATATTACATACAACGTAACTTCGTTATCTGTGTCTCCATTAGTATTATCAATATTTGAAGAGAGCTCCGTCTCGTTTCGTCATAGACATAATATATATATATATATATATATATATATATATATATATATATAAATATAAAAAAATGTAAACTAAGTGACTTGTACACGTCACGTAGGATATATATATATCCATCGCCATATTCTATTCCTACTAGCCTTCTATTTTGTTGGTCACTTTTATGTGCATAGACATTTATATATATAAATATTATATATATATATATATATATATATATATATATATATATATATAATATTATATATATATTTATATACATATTTTTTTTATTTTTAATTATTTACATATATATATATATATATATATATATATGTGTGTGTATATATATATATTTAACACAGACATAATTTACTAAAGGAGGAAAATCTCGATCTTCCTTTCCTTCCTTTTTTCTCTTTTTATCCTTTCAATCATTATTATTTCATTCGTTATTATCGAATACGAATTTCTTTTATATGTCCATACACACACACACACACACACATATATATATATATACGTACATATGTACGTACCCGTAAAATAACGAGGATAACTGCGTAAATCGTAAGATAACGAGTCTCTTCTTTAAAGAATAACGAAGCTACTTCAACGAGCTTGATAATAAAAAGTCAGTATTTCTGTCTAGACGAACACGACATAGACAGAAATAAAAAGAAAAAAGAAAAAAAAAAAAAAGAAAGATAAAAGAAAAGAATAAGAAACGAAGAAAGAAAAGATAAAAGAAAGAGATAGAAAAGTGGGGAGAACAAAAAGATGAATTTATTTGAATATTTATTATAACAATGAATTTCTCCTGAAACGAATATTATCTACCAGAAAAGTAAAGTGAAAAATCGACGAGACAAAGGGAGAATATCTTTTTTATTCGATATTTTATCGATACGATTTATCATTATTTAAAGTTGACGATGGCTGTAAATTAATCTCTTTTTCGATAATCATAGCAAACGTAATTACGAGTAATGGTATAAATTTATGGGATATATATGTATGTGTGTGTGTGTGTGTGTTTTTAGAACAATGCTAGACTTAATTAAAAAATATTTTTCATTAAATAATTACGATCATGGATCCAATCATTTGTTACTCTTGTATGCATATATATATATATATATATATATACCATGTAAATCACCAATGTATATATAAAGACGTCGAAAACGATTGCGTTGTTTATCAATGAAAATTTCGTTATTAATAAAATTTACAAAATGATATTCCCTAGGAGATCATTTAACATGCACACCAATGCCACGGTACAAACTTCTCTCCTATCTCCGTACTCTCGGGCGGCTTGCTTTTGTAGCAGTTATCGATATCCAAACCCTTGTTTGCTACTGATAGGGGTAGCAGGCAAGACGGGTACAACACGGACCCTTTCATGCTAACATCGCGTATAATGTCTTATCCTAAGGTTCTATCGTGTCCGCCGTATAACTTGTTCATTTCTCCTATCGTCATTACACGCTCTATGAAATGGAATTTATATACATACATACATATATATATATATATATATATATATATATATATATATATATATATATACGTATATACATTATATTACCACTTTCTTAAAAAAATAAAAAAAAAAAAAAAAGGAAGATATTTATATAATATATCACGTATTATTAATAATTTATTATCAATAATTATTTAATTATATACGATTATAATCATTATTATATAATTATTTATTACGATTAATTATAATTCATTAGAAATATCTTGGCAAATAATGGGGACTTAATTATTCGTGTACGATAACTAACGTGAGAAATATTAATAAAATAAGAAATTTTTCTTAAATGTATATAAATTTTAAGTATGAATATACGTATGATAAAAGATCAGAAACAAATACGAGGATATATTATTATCTGGACATGTAAAGAAAAAGAAAATGAAAAAAAAAAAAAAAAAAAAAAAAAAAAGAATATGGAATATCTACGGAAATAGAAATTGATATTTATAAATTAATAAAACTGTGATCGAATCGAATGAATTAAAACATTGTTATCCGAGATAGATAGATTTTAAGTAAACTGTTGAAAGATACGTACGTTCCTCTTGTGTGTCTGCCAGTCGACTGATGACTACGTCCTTTCTTTTAATTCGTCGATGTCCCTTTTTCGTTTGTCCTTTAACGCTTATCTTTTATTTATTTAACCTCTCTGTTGTTATCTCATTCTGTCTCTATCTCTTTCTCTCTCTCTCTCTCTGTCTTTATTATTCTTCTTCTAAATTCGTTATCCCTACTACGTATTTTCTTTTCTCTCTCTCTCTCTCTCTCTCTCCCCACTCTCTCCCACTCTCTCTCTCTCTCCCCACTCTCTCTCTCTCTCACTTTGTCTTTTATTTCTATACATTTTACATATCGATCCAACGTATCGATGTATTGTATATTTGTTTTGTTTCTAACCTATAAATTAATACGAAATATTTTAGCGTATAGAAATCTTGCTTCATGTTATATATAATTTTAAAAAAAGAAATATATATATATATATATATATATATATATATATATATGAGTCAGATAAATATATAAATTTCTTACGTCATCGATTAATTTATATATATATAAATTAAAATATGAAATATTATAATATAAAATTATATAAAGTATGGATGATATTTGTTTTGTTTCTAACCTATAAATTAATACGAAATATTTTAGCGTATAGAAATCTTGCTGCATGTTATATATAATTAAAAAATATATATATATATGAGTCAAATAAATATTTAAATTTCTTACGTCATCGATTAATTTATATATATATAAATTAAAATATGAAATATTATAATATACAATTATATAAAGTATGGTTGATATTTGTTTTGTTTCTAACCTATAAATTAATACGAAATATTTTAGCGTATAGAAATCTTGCTGCATGTTATATATAATTTAAAAAAAAGAAATATATATATATATATGAGTCAGATAAATATATAAATTTCTTACGTCATCGATTAATTTATATATATATAAATTAAAATATGAAATATTATAATATAAAATTATATAAAGTATGGATGATATTTGTTTTGTTTCTAACCTATAAATTAATATGAAATATTTTAGCGTATAGAAATCTTGTTATATGTTATACATGATTTAAAAAAAAATATATATATATAAATATCGGTGTCCATATATATGGTATCAAACTTATATACTACGTACTACTTTACGAAGTTAAATAAATGAAAAAAAATGCAGTTAAATATACATACATACACATATATGCAAATCTTTAAAAAAAAAAAAAAAAAAAAAAAAAAAAAAAAAAAAAAAAAGGCACATGCTTTTAAAGATATTTATAATTCATTTTGTCTGTTATCATAGAAATGTTCGAAAAATTCTATAGTCTGCAAGAAGTGCAAAAACTTCCATTAGTCGAATTAGTGATTGCCAAATAAATTTTGTTTATTTTTCTTTTCCTACGAATGGGAATAAATCATGAACATCTTTAAAGGCATACGTATCTTTTTCCATTTTTGTAAACAATTTTGTACGAGCATTTTTTTTCCATCTATTTTTCCTCATTAATACGTAATATAAATTTGTTCCAATACTTTTTCTATTATCCTAATAAAATTAAACACCTAATTCAAATTAATTTTAATAAAATTAATTTGATATTATTTAATCGTTATTTTAAAATCTTTATATTAAATTAAATTAAAGAAAGATCAAACGAAATGATATCATAAATAACATTGTAAAACTGATAGATTGGTTAGTAACTAAGGTCGTCTCATTTCATCGTTAAATTTGTATAGGATTTCATAAGTAGACATTCTAAGTAGTACAAACTAGTATTGATCGGAGAGAATAGAATGGAACAAAGACAACAGATTGAAAAACTAGGACATTGTAAGATATTTAAAAACAGCGATCGTCAGTCTATATTCGTTCCTATTTACTTTTAATCGTTAGTTACATATTTAATAAACTTTTTCGATTACCCAAATTATATTTAATTGAAAAGTTGATCTATATTAAACATTGAAATTATAATATTCACGGAAAATTAATATTTTTAAGATATATCGATGAATTATATTAATGAAGTATGGCATTGAATAATTATTTGTCAATATTTGTTAATAATTCAATGAAATAAAAATATCTTGAAAAATATCGTCGTTATTAGTAGACGAACACAAAAAAGAAAAAAAGAAAAAAAAAAAAAGAAAGAGAAACTGATTAAAAATTGATTAATTATTATTATTAGATTTGAGAAAAAAGAAAAAAGAAAAAAAAAAGAGAAAGGAAATTGATAACAAATGTTAGGATAATTTTTCAATTATTTTCGAAAGTATGATCATCGTCGGAGAAGAACTATTTAACGTGTCTAAGTATAAAACTATTATATAATGAATATCAAAATTAAAGCCGTCGTACTAATCCTAAGATCAATAAGATTAGATTATTCCGATAAATGTAATTATTGTTGTGGGCAAAGGATATAAAAAAAAAAAAAAAAAAAAAAAAAAAAAAAAAAAAAAGTAAAAAGCAAAAAAAAAAACAAAAAAAGAAGAAGAAATAAAAATAAAATCTCTGAACAATTTAAATATTATTAATCAATATTCAATATATTCAATATATTCAGCATTAAACAATCGATAATCAATAATATAATTTTGCTCAAAAGTATGATCATCTTCGTGAATCCATTTAACGGATATAAACATAAAATTATTATATTATAATGAATAACAAAATCGAAGTCGTTACTAATCGTAAAGATCGATAATAAAATTAGATTATTCCGATAAATGTAATTACGTTTTATAAGAGTAAAAAAAAAAAAGAAAAAAGAAAAAAAAAAAAGAAAAAAAAAAGAGAAACAGGAAAATATTAAGAAATAAATAAATAATAAGAAAGAAAACGAACGACAAAAGAAAAATTAAAAAACACTCTCTCTCTCTCTCTCTCTCTCTCTCAATAATTTTAATATTATGCTCGAAAGTTTGTGATTTATTTTCGTCGTCGTCGTCGTCGTCGTCGTTGCCGCAGCCACCGTTCTTCGTCATCGTCATCGTCGTCGTCGTCGTCGTCGTCGTCGTCGTCGTTCGTCGTCGAATTTATTTTACGCGTATAGATATAATAAGTATTAGAAGAAAGCATATCGGAATAGAGAGAAAAAGAGAGAGAGAGAGAGAGGGAGAGAGAGAGAGTTCGTACTCGGCTTAGTAGTTGACAAGTAAAGTTCGAACTTGAAAACAGCTGCAAGCGACTCGTCTCGCTCTCGGTGTACCCTCTCCCAAGTTGTTGGATCGAAATCACGATTTCGACGTAAAGCGAATTACCGAAGTTCCATGGCATAGATGGTAGGAGGTGGAGAAGGAGGAGAAGGAGGAGGCAGTGGTTTGGCGGGAAGCGACTGAATGACATAGAGAGACAGAGAGAGAGAGAGAGAGAGAGAGAGAGAGAGAGAAGCTTCCACTTTCGGTAAATAATTTCTCGACTTTGTCGCTTGCAGCCATGAGTTCCACACGAGAATGAACATGACGAGACGAAGAGTAAGACCGAAAATGGTGGTTGGTTGATGATAATCGCCTTCTAAACTTCGTTTCACGTTTATATATTTAAATATATATATATATATATATATATATATATATATATATATATATATATTTTAGATGTAGTTTCTATTTCTTAATAAGCGAGGAAAGTTCCTTAAGATGCATAAGCTCCGATTATTTTCTTTCTTATAATATGCACTAGAAATATTCTTCTATTTTATTTTTATAATAATTAATTGTAATATTTTCTTTCTTTCTTTCTTTCTTTCTTTTTCTTGTTTCTTTTTTCTTCCTTCCTCTTTTTTTTTTTTTTTTTTTTTTTTTTTTTTTTTTTTTTTTTTTTGATGTCGGAGAAAATTCGAAAAATACAGAGAAGATTTTATCGAAAAAAAATAATTTAACTCGGATGAGAAAAAGTTTCTTTCTCTCTTTCTCTCTCTCTCTCTCTCTCTCTCTCTCTCTCTCTCTCTCTCTCTCTCTCTCTCTCTCTCTCTCTCTCTCTCTCTCTCTCTCTCTCTTTCTTTCTCGTTAAATTTACGAGAATATATGCGACTGCTTTAATGCATCCTCACGAATATTTATTACCCTTCAAACAACTTTTCTACGATATCATCTTCTTTTCCCTTTGTATAAACACTATTCCGTACAATTGATCGTAATCGCATTAGTCGTATCGTTCCGCGAACGTAAAATTCTTTACGAAGTATAATTAACATTTAAAGGGAAAAAGAAAAATAAAAAGGAAGAAAGAAAGAGGAAAAGGAAATGAGTAAAAAAAAAAAAAAAAAAAAGAAAAAAGAAAAAAAATTAAAAAAAAGAAAGAAGAACATTGACATCACCGTAATCGATCGTTTTTTTACGACTATAATGAAACCTATTTTAAAAATACGTATCAAAGAAAAAGAAAAAAATATATATATATATACATATTTATAAAATACAATAGGTACACGATCTATTTATTTATCCATACATGATCTATTAATATATTAACCAACCAACCAACCAAGCAACCAAGCAACCCCAACCAAGCAACCCCAACCAACCAAACCAACCAAACGCGAACCAACGAACTTGGCTATCATCCTCTACTGACCGACGAGAAATCATCTTACAAGGTTTCCTCGGCCATTATACTGCGGTTGAAAACAGAATGACAGACACGTACCCGCGATTCGGTCAAATAATTTCCTATCTAACTTCCGCTAGCCAACGATTAACGTTTAATTCGCCATGGAATCCTCTAGGAAAGAGGGATGGGGCTGGGGCGGGGCGGGGAGGGTGGGAGTGATAGAACATTGTGATGTAGAAGGAGTTAAAGATGAAAGAGCCTAGCTAGACTAAGAGAAAGATAGAAAGAGACAAACAGACAGACTGACAGACAGACAGACAGACAGACAGAGAGAGAGAGAGGGAGAGAGATAGAGAGAGAGAGAGAGAGATGGATCTCATTGTGAACTCTGGGATTCTGTGCAACCGCAGATATATCAGGCAGCATCTCGCCTAGTTTCTCGTATATCATTCCCGTAACACATGCCGCCATCCCCAGAGAGAGAGAGAGAGAGAGAGAGAGACAGAGAGAGAGAGAGAGAGAGAAAGAGAAACTTACCAAGGACGAGACACTCCCTTTTCCTTCTCTTCCTACGATATCCTCGTCTATCTACGAAGGTAAAGGCAAAGGGAAAGACGATGGTTTAATTTATCACCGTTCCTAACTCGAATCGCGTCGTCTCTTCAAGTGCCGTCTCTCAACCCCTATCTCTCTCTCTCTCTCTCTCTCTCTCTCTCTCTCTCTCTCCCTCTCTCTCTTTCTCTCTCTATCTCTCTCTGACAAATGTAGACTAAGTCGTAATCAAGGATCTTGAAGTCTGATCAACTATTGAAACGCGTCGAATGGGACCTCAAATGTTTTGATAACGTTCGCAAAATTTATATATATATATATATATATATATATATATATATATGTGTGTGTGTGTGTGTGTGTAAAAATTTGTGATAAGTCAATGATAATTTGTCAAATTTTTCGAAAAGAAAGTTGCACGTAAATCTAATTGATAAAATAATTGCCGTTTAATTACTTAGAGATATATAATTAATTAATCTTATATTAAAGATAATTTTGAATTTGCTTTGCAATCTGGTATTAATGAATTTACGTGAATTCGATGTGAATGGGGGAAAAAAAAAAAAAAAAGAAAAAAAAAACAGAAAGAACAAAAAGATTAATAACAATAAAAAGACAATAATTAATTTTTAGAATAATTTGACGTATCCCGCGTTTTTTTTTCTTTTTTTCTTTTTTTTTTCTTTTTTTTTTACGACCAATCGTCGTAAGTTGAAAAATTGTGAAGAAAAAAAAAGAGAAAAAATTAAAAATAAAAAAAGAACAAAAAAAAAGAAAAGATACGGATTCGTTCATCCTATAACAAGTATTATACTCTTGGTGGTGGTGGTGGTGGTGTGTGTGTGTGTGTGTGTGTATATATATAGTTTTTTTTTTCTTGTAACGTTTAAAATAGTTTCTAACAAAACAGAACGTTAACGAGGAAATAGTCGTACTCGAAAAACAGAATAGAATTGTTTTCTCGGAATCAAACACAATGTATTGGCCGAATTAATGACGCGGCACACTACTACTACTATTACTACCACCACCACTACTACTACTACTACTACTACTACTATTACTATTATTACTATTCTCGATGAAAGCCAATTGAAATTGGACGTATCGATCGATTCCTCCTTTCTCCCTTGCACCCCCGTAACCAAGCAAAATATTCCTTTAATGCATCGTCGATAAAGACTTCATATTTGTATGTCTTACGTAAATTGTACGATCTAAATAAATCAATCAATATCATTCTGATCGATAGATTAAAGAATCGAAAAATCGAATAAATTTAAATAACACGTATATATATATATATATATATATATATATATATATATATATATATATATGTCCATTGAAATATATGGAGTATAATTTCGATATTTAAAAAAAAAAAAAGAAAAAAGAAAAAGAAAAATGAAAAAAATCGAAACGATTTATCGCGACATTATATGTCGTAATTTATGTTTAAAAAAAAAAAAAAAGAAGAAGAAGAAGAAGAAGAAGAGGAAAAAAAAGGAAGAAGACTTTTTACTTATCCATTAATTTCCATCGTTGGTAAATAAAAAAAAAAAAAGGAAAAAAAAAAGAAAAATAATAATTGAAGAAAAAGAAGAAAAGAGAGAGAGAGAGAGAGAGAGAACTGATCAATTGACAAATAAAATTGACAAGAGTATCCCATTAAGATAACGATTACGATTATGGACTAGACTTCGTAAGTAAATATGTACTTACTTATACGCGTAATTACTACTACCCCCAACCCTCTATCATCCATCCTCCCCTTCCACGAAATAATTTCAATGATGGAGTAGATTATACCATCACCAATTGGAAAATCATATCGACGGGATTTTAAATCGGTTGGGCGAACAAAATTCGCCAATAAAAAAAAAAATCATACTTCCAAATATACGTAAACTTTCAAGAAATAATATTTAAAAAAAAAAAAAAAATAAATAAATAAATAAATAAATATGAAAAATAGAGGGGAAGAAAAGAACGTAATAAATGATCGACCAAGAGCAAAAGAAGAAAAATAAGAATAAGAAGAATAAGAAGAATAAGAAGAAGAAGAAAATAAATAAATTTACTTTTATAATAAAATTACTTTTATACGATATATGTACATATATATATATATATATATATATATATATATATATATATTTATCTATCATTATATGTATTATAAGGATGTAAACGTGTTAACAAAGGAAATAATGTTGATAATTGAGAGGTATTCTCTACCGTGAATACCATCGATAGTCGAGTTTTACACGTCGTGGAACAACCTCCCCCTCCCAGGAGCCAGTATCCACATACGTTTTAACCAAGTATCCAGCTACCTATCTACCTACCTACCTACCTACCTACCTAGCAAGCCTAGGTACCTATACGTAAATACGTTTACTATCTCAAGCCAAAGGTAGTAGTAGCAAACGTTACTTTCAACAAGGGCAGTTCATCAGTGTGGTACACTATCGCATTAGCATACAATCCAGCTAGAGGCCATGTCGACGATTGCGAAGCGACGCTTTCAACCCCCTTACATTTACCGATAGTTTCATCCTGATTCGTCCTACCACGAGCAAAGCACCCCATTTCCTATATCTATCTAATCTACTACCTATTTACTTCCCCTCTTTCTAACATCCCCATACCTTCCGTAAAAACCCCCACCATTACCATTTTACCTCTATCCCCCACCACCATTTACCATTTACATACAACTATCCCTCGTTGAACCTCGACTTTATATCCCTTAGGGGGGCAAAAGTTTACGGTGATGAACTTTCCTTCGAGCACGCAACGAACCTTAAATTACCTTTGAGCCTTGAACTAAGTCTTAGGAAGCATCTATGGTGTCGTTCGCCGATTATATGGCTTTCCACGTTTAAATGTCACCCTTCCCATCATCGTTGACTAATAGTTCTCTTTTTTTTTCTTTTCTTTTCTTTTCTATTCTCTCTCTCTCTCTCTCTCTGTTTTTTTTTCTTTATTTATTTATTGTTTTTCCATTTATTCATTTAATTAAATCGATTAAATCCATTCACTTCGATTATTATTAACAGCGTTATATATTATATATTATATATGATAATATAATAAATATAATATATAATATATAATATATAATATATATTATATTTAACAATATAATATATAAATATTATATAAATATTATTATATATTTTATTTTATATTATATATTATTATAAATATTATATGTTTATATATTATATAGAAATATATCTATATTATAAATAAAAATGGATTTATTTATTTAAATTTAGATAACCTAATTCTCAGGATTTTCTCACGAATCTTTATCCATCTACTCTCCTACTTTCTATTTTCTTTTATACTTTCATTTTTCTAGCTTTCCTTTTTTCTCTATCTCTTCTTCGAAATTAATTTCATCTATGAAAATTATCAAAATCGTACTTAGATATTTATCTTTTATTATCGATAGATCGATAATATTATAACAACGTAAGATCGAACGTTTATCGTGACGTAAATTTTGCAAAATTCATCAAGAGTATAATAAGAAAAAGAAGGTGGAAGTAGAGTGAGAGAGAGAGAGAGAGAGAGATAGAGAGAGAGAAGGAGATAAAAAAAGAATACAAAAAACAAAAGCAAAAAGAAGAATGAAGGAAAGAGTAAAAGGAGGAAAAAAAAGAAAAAGGATGATGGAAAAAGATGATAAGTTTGCAAAGTGAAATAAAAGTTTTCTACTAATTACCACGTAGAGAAACGCAGTACGAACGATTAGAAACAAGATGGTTTAGGTAGGTAGATAGGTAGGTGGATAGATAGATAGGTAGGTAGGTAGGTAGGTAGGTAAAAGCAAATAGCGACAGGTGCAGGTGTAATTAGTGGCAGGCTGCACCTGGAAAACGCCCTTCCGATAGGAAGAAATGCCACGAAGCTACGCTCGACTAACAACATACCAACCGTTATTTATTACTCATTTAGCTCGTGTTACTCGTTAAACGTGCACACCCATCTCCATTCTTCATTTCTTTTTTCTTTTTCTTTTTCTTTTTCTTCTTCTTCTCCTCTCACTCTCACTCTCACTCTCACTCTCACTCTCTCTCTCTCTCTTTGTTTCTCCTTATTAACATCAATTCTTCATTTTTTTATTCATGAAAATCATATTTCGTCTTATCAAAAACAAAGGTCTTTTATAGTTTTCTTTCTTTCTTTTTTTTTTTTTTTTTCATTCGATGTTGCTTGTAAAAAAAACAAATAACGTTCTTCGAAGCGTCAAGTGGCTGAATTGATTTAGAAAAAGAGAGAGAGAGAGAGAGAGAGGGAAAAAAAAGATCTATGTATTCATTAGTACGCAAACTTTCAGAACTTTTTGTTAATGATATATGCAAAGGAGAAAGATATATATATATATAATTATATATTAGCATACGTTTATTTTTGGATTAGGTTAAGTTGGGTTGGGTTGGTCGCTTGAATAAGCAATCTCGAGAATTTTCGATATAAAGAAGTATTAGCGTCGTTTCTTTAAACGTGAAATATTAAACGAGTTCTCTTTCCCTTTCCCCCCCCCCACCCACACCCCAACCCCATCTCCTTTTATCTTTTCTTTTGAGAAAAAACTAAATAATAAGATACGAGATTTACTTTGTACATTTAAATATAATGATATTAAAATTTTGCAGTATAAAGGAATAATAAAATAAAAATAAAAAAAAAAAAATACTATTACAAGCGTGAAAATTTATTTTGATAAAAGGATATTCATGGTGTTTCAACATGAGAAAGAGGAAGAAGAAAAAATAAAAACAAAACAAAAAATATTCTATAGCGTTATTCGTTTACAGATGTAAATGTATTAAACATTTTCAAATGAAAAAAAAAAAAAAAAAAAAAAAAAAAAAAAAAAAAAAAAAATGAAAACGATATCGAACGATATTAATTTTAGGTAAAAAAAAAAAAACAAACAAACAAACATTATTTACTTGTAAGTGATATAGTGAATAAACAAAAAAAAAAAAAAAAACACATAAAAAGCGAAAATTAATTCGAGATTGAATTGAATTGAATTGGATTCAATCCTTTTTTGATCCTAGCGTTTTCGTTTAGTTTCGATCTTAGCGATTTTTTGTTCTTTTTTTTTTTTTTTTTTTTTTTTAATATAATCGAAATCCATATAATTCACCCCAATCGTATATTTTCATTGCCCGTTCAATCTCGAAATCAATTCGATGAGAACGGACCCGATGATCGTATAGAACTCTCCACCGATGTAAATTACGAGAAAGACTTGAACTGGGACTTGAACTGGGACTTGAATCGAAATATATGGAAACGACCCTTAAATAGAAAAAGTAAGACAGCGAAAGAGAAAAAGAGAGAGAGAGAGAGAGAGAGAGAGAGAAAGAGAGGGATGACCTCATGGGAAAAAAAAAAAAAAAAAAAGAATGGTCTCACACTTATTCGACATCCCGACTAGACGTTAACCGCGTTACTCTATCTTCCTTTAAAAGGATAAATGCCCCTAAAACCCAATGGAAGAGTTTACGAAGAATCATAGGATAGTTTTACGATTTTAAAAGAAGCATTTCCCAAGGTCGTAGAATATTTTCTTACTTTCGTACGAATTACGGTATAAAGGTGGAAAGAAAGAAAGAAAGAAAGAAAGAAAGGAAGAAAGAAAGAAAGGAAGAAAGAAAAAGAAAAAAAGAAAGAGAGCGAGAGAGAGAGAGAGAGAGAGAGAGAGAGAAAATTGGTGCAGTCTTGCACGAGGTGTCCAACTGGAAAAATAAGAATCGAGCTCCATGGGGAATGACAAATTGCCATGGATTACGTTACCCAGTGTGTCACGACGAATTCTCTTCTTCGTTCACCATCTCTCTCTTTCTCCAGCTCTCTTTCTCTCTTTCTCTCATTCATTCTTTCTCTTTTTCCGCCAGTACCACCACCCTCCGAAAGTCCACCATTAAACCCTGCGGCACTTTACCCTT